>NC_067250.2:30664093-30876669 GCF_019359855.2 Lolium perenne
AGAGACAAATATCATATATTTGCAACAGCGCATCATATATTTGCAAAAACACATCATATATTTGCAGCCCATCTCCTCCAACCCGTCGCCCACGTCCTCGTCCACCTCGTCGCGGTCCTCCACGCAGCGGTCACCGTCTGCCACCTCGTCGCCCCACGGCCCGCCGGGGCCGGAGCAGGCGCCGCTGCGCTGCCCCCGGTGCAACTCCTCCAACACCACCTTGACGGGCCCCGCGTCGAACCCCTCCTCCCCGAACACGAGGCTTCCTCGATTCGGCCTGCGCTCTGCTCGGGATTCCCGATTTGAAGCTAGTGGTGGGTTGAGTGAGCGGCCGGGGAATCGAACCCGCGGCGACCATGTCCGTGCCGACGATGGCCGTCTACACCAGCCCGCCGAGCCCCCTGTACGCGTCGCCGGAGCTCGAGACGCCCCCCCGCGGCTCGGCGGCGCCCTGCGCCACGCCCGCCTCCCCGTCGCCGGCCACCTCCCACCGCCACGCCAGGGGCGGCAGCGGGGGCTACTCCTCCTGCCCGCAGCCCTCCTCCTCACCGTCGCCGCTCAAGTGGCGGGACCAGCTCCACCACAGCCCTGCCCCGCTCTTCCACAGCTCGGCCTCCTCGCCGGCCGCCAGGAGCCCCTCGGCCTCCTGGCTCGCCGGCCGCGAACGCGACCGCCTCTTCTCCAGCTTCGTGCGGAGCGCGCTCGGCACCTGCATCGACTACGCTCCGCTCACCACCTCACCCTGCCCGTCGACGCCGCCGAGCTCGCCTTCGACCTCAACGACAGCCTCGCGGAGGCGGAGCCGTCGACCGAGCCTTACGCCCGAGACCTCCTCGCCGTCGAACACCTTGCGGGCGGCGATGAGGGGTGGCGGAAAAAAGGAGGAGAATGCCGGGGAGGTACCTGCGGGCGGCGGCGGCTGCGTCGGCGGTGGCGGCTGCGTCTGCGACGGCGGCGGCTGCGTCGGCGCGGCGTGGGTGCGTCGGCGGCGTGGGTGCGTCGGCGTCGTCGGCGGCGTCGGGGCTCTGCTGTCGCGCAGGGGAAAGAAGCGAAGAATTGGGGATTTTTGGTCGCGCGGCTAAGGTTAAACGAGGGGGATGGCCTTTAGTACTGGTTGGTACCACCAACCGGTACGAAAGACCTTTCGTACCGGTTGGTGGTACCAACCGGTACTAAAGGTTTTTTTTTGTTTTCTTTTTTCTTTTACTGTTTTCTTTTCTTTTGCTGTTTCTTTTTTCTTTTACTGTTTTCTTCTTTCTTTTCTGTTTCTTTTTTCTTTTATTTTGTGTTTCTTTTCTTTTCTTTTCATTTTCTATTTCTTTTCATTTTCTATTTCTTTTCTTTTCATTTTCTATTTCTTTTCATTTTCTATTTCTTTTCTTTTCATTTTCGTTTCCGTTTCTTTTGTGTTTCTTTTCTTTTATATTTCTTTTCTATTTATTTTGTTTTCTATTTCTTCTTTCTATTCTTTTCTGTTTTTTTTCTTTTCTTTTGTGTTTCTTTTCTTTTCTTTTCTATTTCTTTTCTTTTCTATTTGTTTTCTATTTCTTTTTCTTTTTTCGTTTGTTTTCTTTTCTATTTGTTTTCTATATCCTTTTTTATATTTCTTTTCTATATATTTTCTAATTTTTTCTATATATTATCTATTTCTATTCTTTACTCCTGCCACGACGCCGTCCGCGCGGGAAACTTTCCCGCCACGTACGACGGAAAAAGGCGGGAAAGAAAGGGCGGGAATTAAATTTTATTACGAGTGAACTCGAATTAAAAGTACATAGCTTAACTGAAAATTAAAGATACATGGCCAAATTCTACTGTTGGAGTCATTCAGTCATACTCGTGCCTAGCCCTGTAGTAGTCGCCACTGTAGTCGTCGTAGTCGCCATCATCATCGTCGCTGGCATCGGGGTCGCGGTACTCGAATGTCGGCGGGTGAGCACGCGTGGGCTGGGACTGAGGGTAGCGTAGGCGGGGGCCACGGTAGGCCATGACGCCCTGGAGAGTCCGGCCGCGCCACCACAGCCGACGGCCGGCCTCGTTGAAGTTCGAAGGAGGCGGGCCGCCCTCCTCGTGCCTGGCGAGCGCCCTCTCACGCCGATTGATGAAGAAGCTTTCCCAAGTCGGGCTGTAGTCGGGATGCCACTGGGGATTCCTCCGCTGCTCTGGCGTGAGCTCGAAGTAGTAGTGGTTCGTGATGGCCATCTCGCGCGCCACACCTAGAGGGACAGGACGGACCGGTATGCCTCCGACGCTCAGCAACCAGCCGGTAGGGACGCGGTAGCCCGGCGGGCAGGGGTAGTTCGACGCGCAAAGCGCCTCCGCCTCCCGGAGGGTTAGAGATACGATGGAAGCCATGTGACCTGGTGATGAGGTTTGCAGATATGAGTCTAGATGTGATATGTAAATGGTGGCCAAGCCAACATATATATAGTGAAAAAATGGCGGGAGGACGGAGGCGGGAACCGGTGGAAAGCGCGGGAAGAAAATAGGCGGGAAGACAGAGGCGGGAACCGGTGGAAAGCGCGGGAAGAAAATAGGCGGGAAGACAGAGGCAAACCTTTAGTACCGGTTGGTTGGCTGTCGGCAGGATAAGGACGCCCTGCTCGATGAGATAAAGTATGTAGCGCACGACGCCCTGTCGGTGGGATAAGGACGCGTGGGTAACCTTTAGTACCGGTTGGTGGGTGCAACCGGTACTAAAGCTGTCGGCAGGATAAGGACGCCCTGCTCGATGAGATAAAGTATGTAGCGCACGACGCCCTGTCGGTGGGATAAGGACGCGTGGGTAACCTTTAGTACCGGTTGGTGGGTGCAACCGGTACTAAAGCTGTCGGCAGGATAAGGACGCCCTGCTTGATGAGATAAAGTATGTAGCGCACGACGCCCTGTCGGTGGGATAAGGACGCGTGGGTAACCTTTAGTACCGGTTGGTGGGTGCAACCGGTACTAAAGCTATCGGCGGGATAAGGACGATCTGCTCGATGAGATAAAGTATGTAGCGCACGACGCCCTGTCGGAGGAAGAAGAACACAAAGTAGAAGCGGCGCCGTGCCTATAAAAGGAGCATCGATACACCATGGGAAGCAGCTCAACAAGCCAACATGGATGGAGAGTTTCATCACCATGGATGGAGGAAAGGGTTGGGAAATCTCCCGTGGCGGAACTTGTCGAAGATGCCCTTGGTGCACACGCCCTATGGCATCTTCTGAAGTTCCGCCTCGGAATTTTTTCCCTGCAAGCCCGTGGAAGACTCCATCGATCTCCTCTAACAATGTTGGGGAAAGGGTTGGGAAATCTCCCGTGGCGGAACTTGTCGAAGATGCCCTTGGTGCACACGCCCTATGGCATCTTCGGAAGTTCCGCCTCGGAATTTTTTTCCTGCAAGCCCGTGGAAGACTCCATCTCCTCTAACAATGTTGGGGAAAGGGTTGGGAAATCTCCCGTGGCGGAACTTCTCGAATATGCCCTTGGTGCACATGCCCTATATATGGCATATTCGGAAGTTCCGCCTCGGAAAAATTTCCCTGCAAGCCCGTGACTTAACTAGTAAAACAAGCCAACCATTTCCATTGTTAATATCTTACATACAGTAACATCATTACACAAAAGTGATTTCCATATTGAGATACACAAGTTATGATCCCTTTATGTAGCTAGCTAGTCTTCTGAGTTTTCTTCGCCCGTTTCCCTTTCTTCTTACTGCGACGCAACCATGGACAATCTTCATTGTTTAAGATGATGCTTGGGTCAATTTTTACCTTGAAGGGTGGAATATCGTCAAACTTATTATAATCTTCTGACATGTCTGTCTTGTCCTCTACTCCCACGATGTTTCTTTTTCCTGAAAGAACTATGTGCCGCTTTGGCTCATCGTATGATGTGTCCTCTTGCCTTTCTTTTCTTTTTTTCGGTTTGCTAGACATATCCTTCACATAAAAAACCTGAGCCACTTCACTGGCTAGGACGAATGGTTCGGTGTCGTACCCTAGATTCTTGAAATCCACTGTAGTCATTCCGTACTGCGGGTCTACCTGTACCCCGTCTTTCAGGTTGAACCATTTGCACTGGAACAAAGGGACCTTGAAATTAGGTCCATAGTCAAGTTCCCATATCTCCTCTATGTACCCATAATATGTGACCTTGTTCCCATTGCCATCTTCTGCATCAAAGTGGACACCACTGTTTTGGTTGGTGCTCTTTTTGTCTTGGGCGAAAGTGTAAAATGTGTTCCCATTAATCTCGTACCCTAGAAAAGTCGATATAGTAGAAGATGGTTGCTTGGCCAACAAGTAGAGCTGCTCGTCATCGGTGACATTCATGAGACGTGTTTGCAACCAACCGCCGAAAGTCTTCATGTGTTCTCCATCAATCCAATCTTCACGTTGCTCCGGGTATTTAGAGCGTAAGATCTCCTTGTGTTCCTCTTTGTACGGAGCCACCAAGATGGAATTATGTAGAACTGTGTAGTGTGCTTGAGTGAAAGAATGTCCGTCCATACACGTTGCTGATTTCTTTCCTAGCGTGCCTTTTCCACGCGGTCTCCTCATAGCGCGATTCAGGAACACCGATCGGCTTAAGGTCAGGAATAAAGTCAACACAAAACTCAATGACCTCCTCTGTTCCATAGCCCTTGGAGATGCTTCCTTCTGGCCTAGCACGGTTATGAACGTACTTCTTTAAGACTCCCATGAATCTCTCAAAGGGGAACATGTTGTGTAGAAATACAGGACCGAGAACGCCAATCTCTTCGACCGGAGTGAACTAGGAGATGTGTCATAATATTGAAGAAGGATGGTGGGAACACCAACTCGAAGCTGACTAGACATTGGACCACATCCTTCTGTAAATTTTGTAGAGTAAGTGGATTTATCACCTTCTGAGAAATTGCATTGAGGAACGCACATAGCTTCACAATGGGTACTCGAACATTTTTCGGCAGAAGCCCCCTCAATGCAACCGGAAGTAATTGTGTCATAATCACGTGGCAGTCATGAGACTTTAGGTTTTGAAACTTTTTCTCCGACATGTTTATTATTCCCTTTATATTCGACGAGAAGCCAGACGGGACCTTGATGCTACTCGGGACTTCAAAAAGATCTCCTTCTCCTCTTTGGTAAGAGCGTAGCTGGCAGGACCTTGATACTTCTCTGGATTCAGGTTGTTTCCTTCGTGGATACTTTGCTGGTCCTGCCGTGCATCCGGTGTATCTTTTGTCTTCCCATACACGCCCAAGAAGTTTAGCAGGTTCACGCAAAGATTTTTCGTCACGTGCATCACGTCGATTGCAGAGTGAACCTCTAAGAATTTCCAGTAGGGTAGCTCCCAAAATATCGACTTCTTCTTCCACATGGGTACGTGTCCGTCAACATCATGCGGAACAGATTGTCCGCCGGGACCCTTTCCAATTCTCACTTTTAAATCCTTGACCATATCATATATAACTTCCCCGAGGGCGGGTAGGCTTCGTTCGGTTATCTGCCTCACCTCCGAAATGCTTTCCTCTCTTTCTTACGTGATGTTGTTTTGGAAGAAATCGACGATGCCCCAGGTACACATTCTTGTTTCCCAAATAATTACGTCAGTCTCACCTAAATATTGTGTGCATGCATTGTATCCCTTGTTTGACTGCCCTGAAATGTTACCAAGAGCAGGCCAATCATTGATGGTTACAAATAACAACGCTCGTAGGTTAAATTCCTTTTGTTCGTGCTCATCCCACACAGGTACACCTTCGTCACGCCACAACTCTAAAAGTTCTTCAACCAATGGCCTCAGGTACACATCAATGTCGTTGCCGGGTTGCTTCGGGCCCTGGATGAGCACTGGCATCATAATGAACTTCCGCTTCATGCACAACCAAGGAGGAAGGTTATAGATACATAGAGTCACTGGCCAGGTGCTATGGATCTGAGCTCTGCTCCCCGAAAGGATTAAAGCCATATGTACTTAGACCAAATCTTAAGTTCCTTGCGTCATCTGAAAATGACTTGAACTCTCTGTCGATTTTTCTCCACTGCGACCCGTCAGCGGGGTGTCTCAGCATCACATCTTTCTTACGGTCCTCTTTGTGCCATCGCAACAACTTGGCATGCTCTTTGTTCTGGAACAAACGTTTCAACCGTGGTATTATAGGAGCATACCACATCACCTTCGCAGAACCCTCTTCCCGGGGTGGACTCACCCTCAACATCGCCAGGGTCATCTCGCCTGATCTTATACCTCAATGCACTACATACCGGGCATGCATTCAAATTCTCGTACTCCCCGCGGTAGAGGATGCAGTCATTGATGCATGCATGTATCTTCTGCACCTCTAATCCTAGAGGGCAGACAACCTTCTTTGCTTCGTACGTGCTAGAGGGCAACACGTTCTCCCCTGGAAGCATCTTCTTTATTATTTTCAGCAACTTTTCAAATCCCTTGTCAGAAGTACCATTCTCTGTCTTCCACTGCAGCAATTCCAGCGTGGTACCCAGCTTTTTCTGACCATTTTCGCAATTTTGGTACAACAGTTTGTTGTGATCCTCTAACTTTTTCTCCAACTTCAACCTCTCCTTTTCATTTCCGCAGTTCATCTTCGCATCAAGAATGGCCCGACCCAAATCGTCATCCGGGTCATCAAAAATCGGCTCATCGAAAATGTGCTCTTCTTCAGCTTCGTCTTCCCCCATTCTACTACCACCGTCTTCAGTGAATAAGGGATAGTTGTCACTATCCTCTTCTTCTTCTTCGTTGTCTTCCAATATAACCCCTTTTTCTCCGTGCTTGGTCCAACAATTATAGCTGGGCATGAAACCGTTCTCCAGCAGGTGGACGTGAAGGGTCTTCGAGGTAGAGTAATCCTTCATATTCTTACAGGAACTACATGGACAATACATGAAACCATTCGACCGCCTGTTTGCCTCAGCCACGTTGAGAAAATAATGCATGCCATTAATGAACTCGGGATGGCACCGGTCACCGTACATCCATTGTCGACTCATCTGCATTTTATATGTATATCAAAAATCATTAAATACACAACATCATGGATATATGAGTGACCAACTTAATTAATATTCAAGTTCATCACATAAAACTAATTGTTTTTTATAAAAAAGAAGAGGGGCTCACCGAGGTGGTACCGTGCCGGCTAGGGGACGACGCTGGCGATCGGCAATGTGTAAGGACGGGGATGATACTAATTAAAACCTACAAAACATACCATAATTTCAGCTCAAATTGCATATAAAAAATAAAGTCACTAACTTAGGCATTTCATCGAACACCTTGCTTGCACTACAAAAATAGTACGAGTTAAAACTACCAAAGAACTGAGCTAAATTAGGAACGCCGGAAGGAAGGATGATATTGCTAACCCTTGAATAGATGTATGCCGTTAATCTTGTTAAAATGGTGGAGAAAAATGAAGATAATTGGAGTGTGAGAGGTGCAAAATATTTGGAAATGTGAGAGGAGGAGAAGGGAGAATGAGATATGCAGGGGGTCGGGCGCGCGGCTGCGCGCTGATATAGGGCGCAGACCCTTTAGTACCGGTTCCTTACACGAACCGGTACTAAAGGTGCAACCCTGGCCCCACCACCGGCTGGAAACCGGGCTCAAACCCTTTAATACCGGTTCGTGTTAGGAACCGGTATTAAAGGTCCATAACGAACCGGTATTGATGTCCCACGCACGGAACCGGTATTAATATGGAACCGGTACTAAAGACTTAGATGGATGAGAGGTTTTCTACTAGTGATTGCATACTCCCTCCGTCCACAAATAAGTGGACACGCGCGGTTTTCAAGAGAACTTAAACTTTTTGTAAAAAATCCCTCATTCTTTCAATAAATCTTCTCATTAATCAAGAAAATACTTTGATTTAGAAGCTAATAAATGTTGTGCATGCTAGTAACTAATAAAACAACATTGAGAAACAAAAAATGATTAATGAGAGCTGAGATCAAGGCATGCACTAAGGGCATAAACGTAAAAAAAATATACCAATAAGTCTAGATGTACACTTATTTTACGAATTTTTGAGAAGGCTAGATGTCCACTTATTTGTGTACGGAGGGAGTAGTGATAAATAAGTTACCGTAACCATTGGTGATTGGTATGAGGTAGCCGATCGATATATGCCACCTTACGTAGTACGTGTAGGGTTTGCAATAGAGCACCATATGTGTATAAGTGTATTAGTGTATACTAGCACCATGCCCGCGCGTTGCTGCGAAATAATAATAACTTAATTTTAAATTTTAGAAATGAAGGCAACATGCTATGCATGTTTACCATACCTTGTAATTCTTGTAATAATGTGCACTATCAACATAATTTCTTTTGGTAAAAAATAGTTCCTTCATTCCATAAAAAAATCGGTAGGTTCGTCTAGAAACACGCGTATTTAGGTGTTTTTGTTTAGTGTGTAAATACAAGCGAATCTAGAGAAATATTAAGTCAAAAAAATCTAGAGAAATTTATGTCAATTAATTTGAAAAGAAGAAAGTATTTTTAAAATATTTATGCGAGTTTAGACATCACAATGCAACCAAACTAAGGTGAACCTTTTTTTTATAAAACAACCACATGAGCGATCAACCAATTTTCTGTCAAATTCATTAGGGAACAATATCCAATATGTAGACCTCCAGCCAGTCATCGGCCTCCCTACATAGCTGATGATCAATCTCCTTCCATCCAGTTCGTAACATGGGTCGGTTTTTTCCAGGCGAAATTAACACATCTCCCTGCTGTGCAAAAACATGGAGGGAAGATATCTTGTTGGATATATGTCCCTGATGTACCTGTGCCAAAAACTCAACGCTGAGGTTTGGACATGGCCTCCGCTGCGGCAGCTCCTGCTCCGTGGCGGCTCCGGCTCTATAGTGATCACGACACATCGTTCATGGCGTGGGCACGGGGGTTGGCCTCAACTCCGGCAGGTTCCCTCCGCGCGCAGCGACTCTGCGCGAGGCGGTAGGCTTCTCTCCAAATCGCGAGTAACCCCTCAATGCGCCGCCGCCCAGTTCTGTGTTCCGGCCGCGCCAATCCTCAATTTTCTAGTAGAGGCGCTAGGCGGCGAGGCCAACGGCGCCCAGAACTGCTCAGCACCGTCGAGGAGTTTAGGGAGGGTCCGATCTGCACTAAAACAGGGACCGGCTACTACTCGCCCTCGCGATTACCATTTGGAATAAGTCCACGCGTTCGGTGCCAGCTCTTGATTGGGTCGGGAGAAATTCACGTTGGATCAAGATCTAGTTGACTTACGGAAATAGTGATCTGGGAATTTGCGAGCCAGAACGTACGACTTACGACCGATTGCCGCTTAATAGTAAAGATATACTGCACGCACGAGTTCGATCAGACCTTAATGTACGTACATACAACTATACAAGATTGATAGAAAGTAGTACGTCCCTCCATTCGGTTTAAATCGACGCGAGTTGTGTAGAGAAAATAGCTTATGTATGTACTCCCTACCCCTAGCTTGCGTCGACTAAAGGTGAACAGAGGTAGTAGATGCCAATTAATATCATCGATAGATGCACGATTACTATTCCAGTATCGGTCGAATCTACCTCGAGGGAGCACGCACGTACGCACGAACAAGCAGTTAACAGGTGCATACATACATTCACGCACATATATAGTTAAAATATATGCATACGGTACTTGATACAGTGCACGTACGTACACGGGAAAATCCGGCATCTACTAGTAGCTGGTATCTATCTATCGAGGCAGTACACGCGCTAGCTAGCTGGATCTCTCTCCAGCTGGCTAGGGCTAGCATCTCGATCTTGTACATCACAAGGTAACATTTTGCAAGCATTGATGAACAGCAGCTAATGGACCTGCTACTGCATATATGGTGCATACAGGCAGGGAGATTCATATCGCCAGCTTTTATTGATGATGATCGATCGACCGATCCATCCGTTGATCCGTAGCGAAATCCTGCGTGCAGCGGCACCAACCATAATATTATCTGCACGTTTTCATGCCCAGCTGTGCAGCTAGCCCTCATGCACGTACACATACATATTAACTCCAGTTTATAGCTACTAAAATTACGGAAATTCAATTCGGCTCAGTTTATGAATTGTACCACTTTTCATTTTTAGGACAAAAAACATCAGAAATTTTAACTTTATTGCAGAAAACGTTAAACACATATTGATAGCCAATTGAGAGAGAGAGAGTCCACTTGTGAGGACCATTGTACCGATGTGGACTAGGTCCCAATTCTCATGATCAATTTGCTAATGTGAACTGTGCCCACTTGCCAGCCCAATCTAAAAATCTATACCTATAATAATGAAGGGAGAAGTGTTTCCTTGGTTTGGTCCGCCTAAATACGTTTCGTCCGTCCCCAAGACGCCTTCGTATCCGTCTGGTTTGTTTCATACGTCGCTTACCCCGTTTTCACATGAGACCAAACCGTTCACGTCAAAATCCAAGCCGAAGAGGATCCTTCTTCCGTGCACGCGCCGATTAAATCATAAGATCCTTATGCCTGTCCTCTACCAATCCAATCTATATTTTATGATGCAAGCCGCCGCCGTCCTCCTAAACTCGGCTGATCGGACAGTCCAACGCGCCCAAGATCGCAATCGCCGAAATCTCGTCAGCGTGGCTGCCCGACGAGGCGCTCTGGGTTCTCCAGACCGTCTCTTAGCGGTGGCAATGGCGACCATGACAGGAACCCCGCTGCGCCCTCTATGCGTTGGGCTCATGGTCTGGTAGCACGCTGCTCACGCCTGGGCGCGTCCATATTGCCGCTGGGCCGCTCACAAGTTGATTGAGTAGATCTCCTGCAAAATCCGACGCCTGCGAGATGTGCCCGATTGGTTCAATTTGCGCCCTGAAGAGGAGCTCGGATCGGCTGTAGCAGCGAAGGAGCTCACCGGAGATGGGAGAGATGAGTCAGATAGCTCGAGGGGGCGAAGTCCACAGCGAGCTTCTCTCATGGACGTGGGCAGGTGGTGCGGCTAATGCTGTCGCGTCGTAGGACAGGGCGGAGCAGTACCGCATGGTCGCATTTGTTTCTCAAAAAAAAAATCGATCAAAATCGCTGCCTCTCTCCGTCGGACGTGACTCCCTACTGCTGGCCAGTGCACCCTATCCGCTTTTGACAGGAGAGCCATATTGAAGGGTAGATCAAACCTAGGTGGATGGCCGGCCACTGCTGCCCTGCGCCTGTTCAACATGTATAGCTCCGTGTCCCTGAGCATACATTAGGGATTATCTGAAGATATTCAGGCTGCTAGCTAGGCCAAAGATAATGGTGCATGAATTGGTGCTTTATAAACACTTCCTTTGCAGCTGAAAGCAACGTCCAGGTATGGCATCTTGCTTTCTGCGTTATACAGCCATACAGGCCAATCTTGTGAATTCATTGCATGTCTTTTTGGCAGCTATTGTGAGGCGTTCCGTACTTTACATTGCTTCCTGTGAGGGAAAATGAGACCACCTACACAAAATTGAAGCATCCAAGATAGGGTATCGACCAATATAATAAAATCGGCGGTGGTGATGGACAAGCATTGATATAAGACTAGCATATCATCCACACTTTATTAATAGGTTATATAGCTAGCGTACAACTCTATTAATTACAAACTCTTTCCATCGTTTGGTCTGTCCGTCGTTTTAATCTGTCCATCCCGGAACTTTCAACTTCGTCAGTTGCAGCGTAGAGAAAATAATGAGCCGGCCTATGTGCTGAGTCCAGGTTGAACCCGCTCCGCGCTCCTCAAACTAACCATCGTAGTGCAGGTCAGACACGGCAGCCGAGTCCGGCTCAAACAGGATCGATACAATGTGCTTAAGAAAACACCCCTCGATTCACTTGGTCGTCACCCCTGATGGATCCAACACCCCGCCGGCGTCTAGCCATGTCCAGCGACAATGAGTGCAACACTGTCGGCGAGGACGTCTTCAGGCTGCTCGAAGAGGCCGGCCGCACTACCTAGCTAGCGACAGCGACTACTACGACGAGACGAGGACGAGAAGGGACTAGAGCCAGACGAGGACATTGTCTGGCTACTCAAGGAGGCCACGCCACCGGCAGATTGCCCGGCCAGCGACAACGACAAGTACGACGAGACGAGGACGATGACGATGAGGGATTGGAGATGGGTAATGACGTCGTCATCCTACTCGAGAAGGCCACGTTGCCGACGGCTCGTCTGGCTAGCGACAACGAGTACTACGATGAGATGAAGATGAGTAGGATTGCAGCAGGACGAGTATGACGTCGGGCTACTCGACGAGGCCACGCCGGCTGGTCACCATGGCAAGTGAGAACGGAAAATCATGCATCCGTGAAAGAAAGGTACGACAATATACTGATGAACAAATAATGAGCCATTGTTAAAAAAATATCTTTGAAATTTGACATATTGGTTTCAGTAAAATCAACCTGTAGCAACACACATATAACGTCGAAGGTTTGTTCAAGCGTTCTAGGAGTATTTTTTTCTCCCGGTGCAAGGCACGGGCACTTTTGCTAGTATCGTAAAAGGAAATAAAATTTCACACGAGCAGGTGAGTGAGGTCCTTTCTGTGCTCCCGTATAGTGGGACTCCCGCTAGCGATGGCTCCTCCTGCCTCCAGCAACGGGATACCCTCCTCGAGGCGAGGTGTAGGCCCTCGACCAAGCGGTGGTTTTGCTGACCCGGGCCACCAGCCCTCCCTCTCGCTACCTCCCCGTCCTCCAACACCGTCGACTCCCTGCGTTGAACTCGCCAGTTGGTGCTCCTCTTCGTCGAGAGATACCATCCGGGGAAGTTGAGGGGTATCCGAGTGCTTGCAAGAGCGGGAGATCATCGCGGTGGTGGCCAACCGGAGCCATGGAAGAAAGGCACGGCCCTGGTGCTACACGGACTCGATCCGGTGACAATTACTTTAATAAAGAGGAGCGAGAAGATGAGATAAACTCGAATCGCCGACTAGCTGGACGATGGGATGGCCGGGGGACTCATATATACATAGGGGCAATACAGCTATAGGGCCTATGGTGCCACGGCGGCAGTCAGCAGGAAGTGGGGTTGACCGGAGGCAACGTTGGTGGTCTTAGTATGGGTATGAAGGAGGCCGTTTCATAGTATTATTTGTTTTTTATATTTTGTAAGAAATTTGGAGTTTTTAATTGGACTAACATGTGGCGTCTAGTCCACATCAGCAAATTGGCCCTGACAAGTGAGCCCTCCCGGTCAAAATTAGCATCAATTTGTAATTAGCATTTTTTTGCAAACAAAAAGTTAAAAATTTATAGTGGTAGTTTGTCTCGAAAAAAAGTGATACCACATTGTAAATTTGGCAAAAAAAAAGTGGTGATTTTATCTAAAATAACTCTACCTACTAAACTGAATCACCTTTATGCAAGCTTTTGTAACACTCACTTTCTACAATACACAAGTCTCCCAGTCCCTCCCGAGTCGCCTCCCTCCCGGGTGACTCCATAGGGCCCTCCACCTACCCAACCCTAAGTCCCCCTTCCTCGCATCAATCATAGCCACCGTTGCCGCCGCCACCGGTGGTGATGGCGGCGCCTACCCGTCCGAAATGGCGGTGGGAGGAGAGGAGTCTCTCGGACGCAGCTCATTGGGGTTGGTGGGCGTCGGGCCTTGGGCGGCGCGGTTGGTCTTGGCTAGGGTCTGAGCGCCTCCACCAGAATGGTGACAAGGAGGGGATGGTGCACCGCCGGGCACCCGCCCGCACGGTTGTGTCCTAGGCCGCCTCGATCCGATCTAGATCTTGGCCAAGATCTCGACCGGGTGGAACTAGGCAGGTGTGGTCCTGGTGTTGGTCCTTGACACGCCGACGGGCTGCGCATGTCTGCCCTCTCCATGTCTTCCAATCTGGTTGATAGTTGACCGGCGGCGAGGGGGTTGCTAGTCTTGCGAATAATGGTGGTGGTCCTCGGATTCCTCTCGCGCCAAGTGAAGATCCGTCAGAAGCTTCTTCCCATCGGACTAGCTGGATTGTCGTGTCCCGGAAGGCCCTGTCGGCAAAATTCATTGTCCAATCAATGCTTGCAGATTGTTGGATTGAGTGTTTTCGGTCGTGTGCACCCATGTTTTTTATCTGGCCGTTTGGTTTCAGAGTGAGCGCCTCGAAGCTCTTATGGTTGTTAATATCATGGAGCTCGTTTTCTTTCCATGGTGCTGGTGGAGAAGGTCATGAAAGCCAAGATCGGTGGAAGAGCAATGATGGTCGGAACTTGGTGGTGAGGTGGAATTGGCTTGGTGCTTCGTGATTTCAAACAACGACTTGTATGTGCGTGCGACTGCACATGAGAAGTTTAGAGTTCTATCTTTCAGGGTGAAAATTTAAGGTGTGGTCTTAATTGATTGTGCCTGACAATATTCTTGTTGAATACATTTTTGTGTGGACTTTCTTCAAGGTGAAAACCTAAGATCTATGGTCAGGCGACGACAGCGTTTTTGCACTGTTTTCTTCTTGGATGCGTTGCTTATGGAGAAGCTGATCTTCTGGTGTTATCTTGTTGGTGTCAGTGTTGTTGTTTCATGTTTTTGATCTTTGTAGCGAGAATTTTTTTTGTTGTATTTCTTCTCTTTTTTGGCTGTCTGCATCCTTTATGTCATTAGAACATGATGTTGTTGCAGAGGCTAGGTGTAATTGGTTTCTCTGGATATTAATATATGCTCTTTATCGAAAAAACTCTACCTACTAATTAATACAACTCGGAAGCATTATTTCGGTACGTATACAACTTCTGATAAAGACTATATATGCCTCTGGTTAAAATAGCCGGCTATAGCCGATAGCCGCGAATTTTTTTGAAGCTATGAAAGGCTATAGCCGGGCTATAGCAGGCTATGACCATATAACGGATTTTCTAAATAATGAAAAAAATTGGACATCATATAGTCATATATATATATATATATATATCAATAATTCACAAATTAATAACATAATAACATCTTCACATAGGAGATACACATAATAGTTCACACATAGTTAAATACATAGTTTGTCCAAATATTACAACATCATTACGTAATTTAGGACATAGTTATGCCCATAATTACATAACTAGAGTTTGGTGGCTATTTCGTCAAGCAAATGGGCCGGTCGACTGAAATTTTTGGTCCAAAATTTTGGGTCCATTGAGCGGGAAGTTAGCGGCTATGAGGCTAAATTAAGTCTAAATAGCCTTAGTCGGGCTATTAGCGGCTATTTCTGTTTTAGCCTCTAAAGCCTCTAGCTATAGCCGCAGGCATCGCGAAAGGCTATAGTCGGGCTATAGCCGGCTATTTTAAACACAGATATATGCAGATATATTTCGCAAGGAAAAAAAGTATATTTCCGGACGTTTGTTTGTTTAGCGCGTATGAAGAGAAGAAGATTCCCCCGGATCCGAGCCCATAAATAGATTCGTCGTACGATTATCCCAATCAAGCTAGCAGCCTGCGCACGATCAGTTCCCGCATGATTGCGCTCCTCCGCCCGCGCGCGCCATTTGGCGACCAGCAAACCGACGTAACTGCGTGTCAGAGTAGTGGCCGTGGTAGCCGGGGATTGTGCTTCAGTGACTTTGTTAGAGTAGTGACCCCACTTGTAAGTGACACAAAGTCAGTGACTTTGTGGGCTGACAAAGTCACTGAAGCACAATCCGGTAGCCGGAGGCCCAGATCGATCCATGTATGAATTTACTTCCCCATGCATGCACATGCAGGTTCATGGATAGGTTGACAGCAAAAGGACGAGCTCGATCTGGCGCGCGCCATGCTCGCCTGCGGCTGTTTGATTGGTTGAAATGAACATCTATCTGAGTCTGAGGATCGATCATTTCATTCGTTAACTGGTGCAGGCGCAATATATTGTTGGTCCATGCATGGACGACTGTCCTCTTTATATTGTTTAGACAACAATTAATAGTTGCCCCCATCGACATCATCTCGTCCAATTTGTCCCCCTGTGTGCCGTATGGGAACATACACGTATGCAGTATGTGTAAAGTATATATAATGAGCTATTTGAGAAACTTACAGACAGTTACCAATAATTAGAATTGACAGTCCTGCATTTTAATTTGTGTGTTGTTTGAAAAAGGGTCCAATGAGATTTTAGCAGCTTCGAGAAGGAATTTGGAGCTTCACCAGGCAACTAATCATCTTGGGTCGATAATAGTCTCGAAGCAATTTCTAATGTAGCCCCACTGTTTGACAATACACCACCAATTTTACTTTGAATTAAACTCAATGTGAGTGAGAGCCGAAGGAACCAAGAAGGACATGTAAAGAGGAGAAAGATCCCTGCGACCACGAAAGATCTTCAGGGCGTCCTTGTCTTTAATTAACTAAATCTACCAGTCAGTTCCATCCCACGTCAAATAAAGCAAAGTTTCAACCATCCTAATCTCCTTTCTCGTCCAACATAGATAGGATTAAGTCACATTCCAACGAAATGACCGGACCTATTGAAAACGAAAAAGACGCACAAGTCAACATAATGTCCTCGTATATAACCCCGCCAAATTTACATGCAAGCACAAATCAACAGATACCCGTACTCAAGTTCTCTTCACAAGGGAAAAAGTGGCGAGGTTTGTGGGAGCCCAACCGTTTTCATGGAAAGCTACAAGAAAGGGCACCCAAGAAGAAAATCCTGACCGAATCTTCACTCTTAAAAATGAAGAATGTGGACACACAAGGAGGAAGGAAAGGTGGTGCCTCCAAGACCACTGAAGAGGACAGCCTAGAGGACGGCTAAGTCGAGAGTGATGCTTTGGGCATCCGGCCCGCTAACTCCCATGTTACCCCGCTTGAGACGATCCTAGAAGAAGCAAATCCCACTATATCTAAGATTGAATGTCGCCAAAGTGCATGGAGAGTCTGGCGCCCCTTGTCCCATCTCACAAGCTCTCAGCGCCGAACTAAAGCTCAACGACTTCCAAAGTGTAAGTAACCTCACCAACAACACTGAGAAAACCGAACTTGCTGCCGTTTGACGCTTTCTTGAGGTCAAAAACCGAACCGAACAACATGGAGTTGTTGAAGACCTCGCCTTAGTTTCGCAGCGTTCCATTGAGGATATTAGGCTTTGGGCTCACCGATGCTCCACCCCCACTCCTCCTCCTTCCTGAAAAATTGGTGTAATAACTATGATCTTCCCTGAGTCCCCCCCCCCCCCCCCCTCCCCCTTTTCTCTCTCGCATATCCTCTAAAACTCTTGTAAATGGTCCCCAGGTTCTTTCATCATTAATAAAATTGTTCAGGCTGGCGTAAGCCCTCCGTAGCCAGGGTAAAAAAAAGGTGCGGATGTGCAGTGGGCACGTGCTCGGTGCTCACTCACAACTTTCCCTCTCTAGATTGTAATACGAACCTGCTGTATCAATCTATCGAGGCAGTACATCCCCCCTCTCTCTCTCTCTACAGACACGCGGCTAGCTAGCTTCTCGTAGAGCAGAATGCAACATTTTGCCACAGCAACTAATGGGCCTGCTGCTGCCTATGGTGCATACAGCATGCAGGGAGATTCATATCCCGAGCTTTTATTGACGATGGATTGATCAATCGATCCGTTGATCCGTAGCGAAATCCTGCATGCAGCGGCACCAACCGTAATACTACACGTTTTGATTACTCCAGTTTAACTACTGAATCGATCCAAATATTTGTGATGGTTTCATTTTTAAATTTCAACTGAATCCAGTGCAAATATTTTGGTCCGGAGTACTACAACTCGAACTGTGACTTCGGCACTTGTACAAGTTTTCAAAAAGGCTATGCGTGAAAACCCAGGGACGTATTGCCTCCGTTCCCAATTTTTTTTTTTAGAATGCTAGAGGTAGTGGAGTAGTATTATTCCTCTATGTCCGAACGTTTGTTCGTTTAATTATTACGTGTGCGCCCAGATCGCGTACGTGATAAACTCCACGCGAGGGTTCAGTATGAGGAGAGGAAGATCTCCCGGATCCGTGTCCATAAATAGATTCGTTGTACGATCGTCCCAATCAAGCTAGCAGCCTGCGCGCGATAAATCCTCGCATGATTGCGTTCTGCCATTGTGGCGCCCCTCCTCTCCTCCTTCTCTCCTCCTCCGCCCGCGGGCGCCATTGGCGGGATGAACCCAAAGGACACAACAAAACCGGCTTAACTGAATGTCAGAGTAGTGACCACGGTAGCCACAGGCTCAGATCGATCCATCCATTGACGAATTTAGTTCCCCATGCACGCATATCATGGATAGCTTCTTGAACAAACCAGGGCAAACGACGAGCTCTGAATCTGCGCCATGCTCGCCTGCGCGTGTTCGATTATGGGGGAAATGAAGATCTGTGTGAGCACTGAATAATCGATCATTTCTTTGGTCAAGTGGTGCGCAGGTGCAATATATGTGTTGGTCCATGCATGCACGGCGGCTGCCGTCTTTTATATTGTTGATTCACATAACAATAGTTGCCCCCATCAATATTATATCAGTTTGTCCCGGCGTCTGCCGTACGGGAACGTATGCACCATGTGTAAAGCATAAACTGAGCCACTGGTGGACACAGGAAAGAATTGGACCTCCAAAAAAAAAAAATTGTGCCTCCTGAATTGTGAAAATTGTTTGTCAAATGAACAATATATGACACAAATTGGTTGTCAACATCGAAATTCAATACATATATAGAATTTGCACGATTGCAATACAGATAGTTCAAAAAATGAAAAGAGTCTTACATGATAGAATATAGCATCAATAGAAAATTACATCATTTCTTCAATCTACGTTCCCGTATTGCCATGAAAGTTTCAGCTATGGCATCATCACTTACATTAGTGAACACCCATAGCTCGATAAATGTCACCAAGCAATGGTTCAAGAGCTCATCATCCATAATATTTCTCAACTTGTTTTTCACTAGACTCATTGCGGAAAATACTCTTTCAAAATTCGCTGACGCAACCGGTAGGAGAAATATCAATTTGAGAAGCATGTAAACTACATCCTAAACAACATGTTTTTTGTTTTTGTTTCAACAAGCATAATAGAGAGCTCACAAGATGTTTGACACATTTAAACCTATCATCGTTTCTCATATTACCAATAAAGATTTCAAGTTGGGGTTCAAGTCTTAACAAATCCATGCTTGATATGTCATTGGGGTACAATTGGGCAAGTCTCGTTACCTTTTGTGCATCATAAGAAGAAAATGAATTCACGGGATTCAAAGCCACCATGCAAATAAGCAACTCCATGTTAACCTTTTTTGTTGTTGGGAAAGCATGCTAATATGGTTGGTATGAACCTTTTAGGATATATCCTCTCCGAACATCATAACTTGAAATAGAAATCCTTTTCCCCGGATCACGTGGAAGAAAGTGAGCATCATATGACCTTGTATTTGGTTGTTGGTGTGAAGGTGGACGTGGTGTTGTATCTTCAATTTCAATCTCACTCTCAATATCGGATTGGACCGGAGGTAAGGAATCAAGGCACGCCAACAAAATCCCACCATCTTTGATTTCTTCATCATCTATGACTAACGGTGTTGAAGAAGATGCAATCTTATTTGATGCTTGTTTCTAAAAAAAAGTAGTGCAATTTAGCTATTCCTCTTCATTTCTAAACAATTGAGAGATTCAAACATTAGCAATTTACACAAATCATATACACACTTAAGACTTAACAGAGAACAAATACATACTCCAAAGAGAACGGGGAATTTTATTATTTGCCCTGTTTTACTGAGGAACTTTACAATTTTCCCTCTTTTACATTGGGCTTACTTTTTCCCACTCTTTAATTTGCCAATTGATGATTGTGGAAGGTATTTATTGCCTCCAATCTTCATATTTATGCCTAAAATGATGTCTTTTATCGAATTTGTCAATCAACCTGTGGAACGATAGATATGGAGAGAGATAAGAGGAATATGGTGGTTGTATTACTGAGCCTCATGGGCGAGTATATATAGTGGTATAACACTTGGAGGCAAAGAAGACTCTCCTAGAGATAAGGTAGGAGACGGATTGCAAATTCTAAACTACCAAATATATGCACATGAAATATATCTCTAACATCCCCCGCAATTGTAGCGGTAGCGTCGTGAACAACTGGAGCATTGCAGACGGTCAGAATGGAGAGCGAAGTAGAACCAGTGTGCTGACATCCCCCCGCAGTAGGAGCGGAAACGCCGTGGACGGTGTCACGGCATTGTAGCTTGAATTGTAGAGAATGCTGGTGAGGCTCATGTGAGGTGGTATTCCCTTGTGCCGATGTCGAGGTAACCAATAGCGTTGGGCGGTGTGATACGCGTACAGCACGCGTCCGTTGGGAACCCCAAGAGGAAGGTGTGATGCGTACAACGGCAAGTTTTCCCTCAGTATGAAACCAAGGTTTATCGAACCAGTAGGAGCCAAGAAGCACGTTGAAGGTTGATGGCGGCGAGATGTAGTGTGGCGCAACACCAGGGATTCCGGCGCCAACGTGGAACCTGCACAACACAAACCAAGTACTTTGCCCCAACGAAACAGCGAGGTTGTCAATCTCACCGGCTTGCTGTAACAAAGGATTAGATGTATAGTGTAGATGATGATTGTTTGCAGAAAACAGTAGAACAGTTGCAGTAGATTGTATTTCAGTAAAGAGAATTGGACCGGGGTCCACAGTTCACTAGAGGTGTCTCTCCCATAAGATAAACAGCATGTTGGGTGAACAAATTACAGTTGGGCAATTGACAAATAAAGAGGGCATGACCATGCACATACATATTATGATGAGTATAGTGAGATTTAATTGGGCATTACGACAAAGTACATAGACCGCTATCCAGCATGCATCTATGCCTAAAAAGTCCACCTTCAGGTTATCATCCGAACCCTCTCCAGTATTAAGTTGCTAACAACAGACAATTGCATTAAGTATTGCGCGTAATGTAATCAGTAACTACATCCTCGAACATAGCACCAATGTTTTATCCCTAGTGGCAATAACACATCCATAATCTTAGAGGTTTCTGTCACTCCCCCAGATTCACGGAGACATGAACCCACTATCGAGCATAAATACTCCCTCTTGGAGTTACAAGCATCTACTTGGCCAGAGCATCTACTAGTAACGGAGAGCATGCAAGATCATAAACAACACATAGATATAAATTGATAATCAACATAACAAGTATTCTCTATTCATCGGATCCCAACAAACACAACATATAGAATTACAGATAGATGATCTTGATCATGTTCGGCAGCTCACAAGACCCAGCACAATGGGGAGAAGACAACCATCTAGCTACTGCTATGGACCCATAGTCCAGGGGTAGACTACTCACACATCACTCCGGAGGCGACCATGGCGGCGTAGAGTCCTCCGGGAGATGATTCCCCTCTCCGGCAGGGTGCCGGAGGCGATCTCCTGAATCCCCCGAGATGGGATTGGCGGCGGCGTCTCTGGAAGGTTTTCCGTATCGTGGCTCTCGGTACTGGGGGTTTCGCGACGAAGGCTATTTGTAGGCGGAAGGGCAGGTCAAGGGGCATCACGAGGGGCCCAGATGACAGGGCCGCGCGGCCAAGACCTAGGCCGCGCCGCCCTGTAGTCTGGCCGCCTCGTGGCCCCACTTCGTTGACTCTTCGGTCTTCTGGAAGCTTCATGGCAAAATAGGACCCTGGGCGTTGATTTCGTCCAATTCCGAGAATATTTCCTTACTAGGATTTCTGAAACCAAAAACAGCAGAAAACAACAACTGGCACTTCTTAGTCACCCTAAAATGAAGTTTTTGGGAGGTTTTTGAAATTTCCATGTTTGAAACCCAAAACCACTTATCTTCATGCTTGACTTTATAAGACAGAGTTTAGGGGTTAGGGGGTAGATACATGATTTGTCTGGTTTGAATACGTCTAGACTTTGTTTACCAACTTTAATGCTTACTATATGACATAAGAAGACTATGTGCGCTTTGGTTTTTCATTTTTCTATTTTTTTATTTTATGCCCATTTGAATCTTGGTCCATTTGAATCTTGGTCAAATCCTAGATTTCACCAAGATTTAAACAAGTTTAAAACATGAAAATGGAAAGGTAAGCCTGGATCCTTCTTAGTCGCTCTAAAATGAAGCTTTTGGGATGTTCTTGAAATTTCCATGTTTGAAACCCAAAACAACTTTTCTTCATGCTAGACTTCATAAGATCGACAACGGGGTAGATACATGATTTGTCTGGTTTGGATATATCTAGACCTTGTTTATCAACTTGAATGCTTACGATATGACATATATAAGAAGACTATGTGCTTTTGTTTTTCATTTTTTTTGTGCCCATTTGAATCTTGGTCGAATCCTAGGTTTGACCAAGATTTAAATAAGTTTAAAACATGAAAATGAAAAGGGAAGCATGTATCCTTCTTAGTCACTATAAAATGAAGTTTTTGGGAGGTTTTTGAAAATTCCATGTTTGAAACCCAAAACCACTTCTCTTCATGCGTGACTTCATAAGACATAGTTTAGGGGTTAGGGGGTAGATACATGATTTGTATGGTTTGAATATGTCTAGACCTTGTTTATCAACTTTAATGCTTACTATATGACATATAAGACTATGTGCTTTGGTTCCCAAAAACTTCATTATAAGGGATAAGATTGGTTCATCGGGCCAGGAACCTCTTCCTCGGCGCGTGGAACGGAACTACGGAAGGGCCGTCATTGGCGAGCTCGTTAGGGACTGCGCTCCCTCCTCCATGTTTGCTGTGAAGGGTGCGGATCTGGAGGTCAGGAGGGTGGAGCTGGATATGAAGCGGCGGCGGCGGTGTGCCCTAAAGGTGCCCCGAGACGAGGGGAGCGGGGGCGAATTGAGGATTTCACTTTAGAACTTGGCGGCCGGTGCGGGTTAAATCGGCCTGAATTTTCTTTTTTGACGCCCCGCCTACGCGACTCGAAATTTCATCACTTCGCG
The DNA here is from genome assembly GCF_019359855.2 of Lolium perenne. Classification (NCBI taxonomy): domain Eukaryota; kingdom Viridiplantae; phylum Streptophyta; class Magnoliopsida; order Poales; family Poaceae; genus Lolium; species Lolium perenne. The sequence continues at coordinate 30,686,992 of NC_067250.2, forward strand.
CTCTTTCTCAGAAAAATAACTTAATTTCGGTGTTTTATGCTTATGCCGCTGCTGCTAGGTCCAGCTTTATTCCAACCCATGCGACATGCTCCGATGAATAAAACTTTTTTAGTCAATCCAAGTAAAGTTTGATCAATTTTTTTTTTACAAAATCTACCAAAAAGTATGGTATTTTGTAGGTATTATATATAAAAAAAATATTTATGATGTATCTAATGATATTGATTTTGCCTTTTATATTCTAATATTTAAAAAAAATCTTGCTTATTTTACATAGATTGACTCTTCAAAAGTAATACTCCCCCCGTCCCACTAAATTGATAAGTATGAGCAGAATAGATCATCACTACAAGGTGAAATGGGTGAACATGGCAAGTTTTATTCCCCTCAACCTAAGCCTCAAATTGAGGCGAAATAATCAATTAGTAATATTATTCTTAGGATTTTTTTTCTATTTAAGGGTAGTATGCACTAAAATTGATAAGTAAAATGATAAATTTAAACCATTGCCTTGTATGTATAAGAAGAGAGATATTAGAGAACCAACCCGAGTTTTGATGGTTAGGAGAATGGTTCTGTCTCTATCCTAGTTGGGTTCAAACCCTAGTTATTATACTTGTTTTTTCTCTTAAAGACGGAATTTCTTTTTAGTGGGAGCTGTCGTTCTAGGGTGACTTCTCCAATCTCAAGACCTGAACTGACGCTTTAGTATTTCGTAGGTGCTCATGGTTGTAGTGTATGCATGCGTGCACTTATAGGGGTGAGTATATGTCGTTTGTGTGCCCTTATATGTTTGTACTGTGAAAAAGATAGACATTATATTCTTCCTCTTAATATTTCCTAGAGTTATATAGCTTGTAACACTATGCACCAAAATAATTGTATGTTACTATAGCTACAACTTGTAACAAATCCAGAGTAACACACATTTATATGTTACACATGAAATGTCCTAGTAACACATTTTCGGATTATATCAACTACGTGTTACTGTCCGCTCTGCACCACAGTTGACGTGTTACTGCAGTTCTAGTGAGTAACACATTTCTCTATGTGTTACATGGTTGTGTTACTTAAACTATGTTTTCCTGTAGTGATCTTGTTAATAGGTTAGTTCCAGAAAATGCACGAATATGACATAAAGTGTGCATAAAACATGTAGATATCATCAATAATGTGGCATGGAACATAAGAAATTATCGATACGTCGGAGACGTATCAGCATCCCCAAGCTTAGTTCCTGCTCGTCCCGAGCAAGTAAACGATAAACAAAGATAATTTCTAGAGTGACATGCCATCATAACCTTGATCATACTATTGTAAAGCATATGAGCTGAGATCAAATCATTCAAAGCAAGTATCTATATTGATATAAGAGATGATAATGCAAGAGTTAGACAAGCTAGAAGTTTTCATGAACCATTGCTTTAAAGACATGCAACCGTACAAAGTTCATTAAAGATGTATTAAGTATTCAGCATAGAAGTTCTATCCTTCATTCCAAGCATCAAGTAAATCTTCACAACATAAGAAGGATTCAGTCAAGTAAACATAAACATGAACGTCATGAATCAACTGTTTCGAAGTCTACTCAACCGGGGAGCGCAAGCATTTGGTATGAGCACCAGGATGTTATGGCATAAAGAACGTTAATGGGGGTTTGGAAGGCCAAATGGAAGAAAGGCTTGCAAAGCTGTAAATGACCATTAGACAAGAGGAAGCCTTATGATCGAAGCTATGCAAGGAGTAGTGATTGCCATGCAACGGATGCACATAGAGCTATATGTGTATGAAAGCTCTCCAATGGAACTAGTGGGGGTGCATCCAACTTGGTTGCTCACGAAGACCTAGAGCACTTTTGAGGAGGCTCATCATTGGAATATACAACCCAAGTTCTATAGTGTAAATTCCCCACATAGTTATACTAGTAAAACATGAAAACTCTCTCATATGAATGTAGGTGCTAAACATGAGCACAAATGATGACTATGAATAATGCGGGTGCTAAAACATGAGCACAAGTGTGGATAAAAGATAGTAATGCTGCCCCCTTTTTCTTTATTCTCTTTTTTTTTCTTTTTCTTTTCCTTTTTTTCTTTCTTTTCATTTTTTTCTTTCTTCTCTTTTTTCTCTTTTTGATGGCCTCCACGGCTCTTTTCATTTTTAGGGGCAACATCCTAATATGACAACACACTTTTTGGTACAAATAACTCATAATGAATGAAACATGATGTATGAAACTGTATGCCTGCGATGTAGCAGATGTGCAATGATCTAGCGTAACATGGGTAAACCACACATCAGCTGTATATGATCATGCAAAGCAATATATAAATAATAAATGACAACATGGCATGTAATGTAAAAATGGATGTTGCATGGCAATATATCTCGGAGCAGCTATGGAAATGCTGTGGTAGGTAGGTATGGTGGCTGTTTTGAGGAGATGTATGGGCTTATGTGTAGGAGAACAAGAGAAAGTTCTCCCACGGGTTTGGATGTACCGGCGAAGTATGCACAATTCTCAATGTGAGCAAAAGGCAATGCACAGTACCGAAGAGGCTAGCAAATTTGGATGGTGGAAGTGCCAAAAACCGTAGCTTAACATTAGTCAAAAAGAACTCACAAGCTTATTGCAAACAACTAGCATGTTCATCATTAAGAGCATGATTAAAATTTTACTCCAAGGAGGGCCGTTCACGGTGGCACAAGTACCCCGCTAGCTCCCTCGACCTTCAGCACAACTTAGTTATTACGATGAACTCTCAGACATGGAAAGCTATCAAGTCCAACTACGCCTTCAACTATTTAAATAGAGTTTGTAGTACGGCACAAGCTTAAAGACAACAATCCACTACTAATTTTAACTTATTTATCCAACAAGCCTTACCATCTAAATATCTCAAAACATTTGCAAAGAATCAAGTTATCAAAGCTCAATGTCCTACAAGTATTTTATTATATATTACCACATGCAACATTTCCCGTTTCCAACCATACAACAATTTAACGAAGAAGAAACTTTGCCATGAATATTATGAGTAAAGCCTAAGGACATATTTGTCCATATGCTACAGCGGAGCGTGTCTCTCTCCCACACAAAGAATGCTAGGATCCATTTTATTCAAACAAAACAAAAACAAAAACAAACCGACGCTCCAAGCAAAGCACATAAGATGTGATGGAATAAAAATATAGTTTCAGGGGAGGAACCTGATAATGTTGTCGATGAAGAAGGGGATGCCTTGGGCATCCCCAAGCTTAGACGCTTGAGTCTTCTTGATATATGCAGGGGTGAACCACCGGGGCATCCCCAAGCTTAGAGCTTTCACTCTCCTTGATCATGTTGTATCATCCCCCTCTCTTGATCCTTGAAAACTTCCTCCACGCCAAACTTAGAACAACTCATTAGAGGGTTAGTGCACAATCAAAATATACATGTTCAGAGGTGACATAATCATTCTTAACACTTCTGGACATTGCACAAAGCTACTGAAAGTCAATGGAATCGAAATATCCATCGAACATAACAAAACAGGCAATGCGAAATAAAAGGCAGAATCTGTCAAAACAGAACAGTTCGTATTGATGAATTTTATTGAGGCACCAGACTTGCTCAAATGAAAATGCTCAAATTGAATGAAAGTTGCGTACATATCTGAGGATCACTCACGTAAATTGGCATAATTTTCTGAGTTACCTACAGAGAATTTTGCCCAGATTCGTGACAGAAAAGAAATCTTTTTCTGCGCAGTAATCCAAATCTAGTATAAACTTTACTATCAACGACTTTACTTGGCACAACAAAACACTAAACTAAGATAATGAGAGGTTTCTACAGTAGTAAACAACTTCCAAGACACAAAATAAAAACAAAGTACTGTAGTAAAAACATGGGTTGTCTCCCATAAGCGCTTTTCTTTAACGCCTTTCAGCTAGGCGCAGAAAGTGTGTATCAAGTATTATCAAGAGATGAAGTGTCAACATCATAATTTGTTCTAATAATAGAATCAAAAGGTAACTTCATTCTCTTTCTAGGGAAGTGTTCCATACCTTTCTTGAGAGGAAATTGATATTTAATATTACCTTCCTTCATATCAATGATAGCACCAACAGTTCGAAGAAAAGGTCTTCCCAATATGATGGGACAAGATGCATTGCATTCAATATCCAAGACAACAAAATCAACGGGGACAAGGTTATTGTTAACGGTAATGCGAACATTATCAACTTTCCCCAAAGGTTTCTTTGTAGAATGATCAGCAAGATTAACATCCAAATAACAATTTTTCAGCGGTGGCAAGTCAAGCATATTATAAATTTTCTTAGGCATAACAGAAATACTTGCACCAAGATCACATAAAGCATTACAATCAAAATCTTTGATCTTCATCTTAATGATGGGTTCCCAACCATCCTCTAGCTTTCTAGGAATAGAGGCTTCGCGCTCTAGTTTCTCTTCTCTAGCTTTTATGAGAGCATTTGTAATATGTTGCGTGAAAGCCAAATTTATGGCACTAGCATTAGGACTCTTAGCAAGTTTTTGCAAGAACTTTATAACTTCAGAGATGTGGCAATCATCAAAATTCAAACCATTATAATCTAAAGCAATAGGATCATCATCCCCAATGTTGGAAAAAATTTCAGTAGTTTTATCACAGGCAGTTTCAGCAGTTTTAGCAGTGTCAGGCAGTTTTTCGCGCTTTGCATTAGAAGTGGAAACATTGCTAACACCAATTCTTTTATTATTATTAGTAGGAGGTGCAGCAACTTGTGTAGCATTAGCATTACTAGTGGTGGTTATAGTCCAAACTTTAGCTATATTATCTTCTTTTTCATTTTCTTCTCTTTCCCACCTAGCACGCAATTCGGCCATCAATCTTATATTCTCATTAATTCTAACTTGGATGGCATTTGCTGTAGTAACAATTTTACTATGATGATTTTCATTAGGCATAACTTTCGATTTCAAAAGATCAACATCAGCAGCAAGACTATCGACTTTAGAAGCAAGTATATCAATTTTCCCAAGCTTTTCTTCAACAGATTTGTTAAAAGCAGTTTGTGTACTAATAAATTCTTTAAGCATGGCTTCAAGTCCAGGGGGTGTGTTCCTATTATTGTTGTAAGAATTCCCATAAGAATTACCATAGCCGTTGCCATTATTATAAGGATATGGCCTATAGTTGTTACTAGAATTATTCCGGTAAGCATTGTTGTTGAAATTATTATTTTTAATGAAGTTTACATCAACATGTTCTTCTTGTGCAACCAATGAAGCTAACGGAACATTATTAGGATCAACATTTGTCCCATCATTCACAAGCATAGACATAATAGCATCAATCTTATCACTCAAGGAAGAGGTTTCTTCGACAGAATTTACCTTCTTACCTTGTGGAGCTCTTTCCGTGTGCCATTCAGAGTAATTGATCATCATATTATCAAGTAGCTTTGTTGCTTCACCAAGAGTGATGGACATAAAGGTACCTCCAGCAGCTGAATCCAATAGGTTCCGCGAAGAAAAATTCAGTCCTGCATAAAAGGTTTGGATGATCATCCAAGTAGTCAGTCCATGGGTTGGGCAATTTTTAACCAGAGATTTCATTCTTTCCCATGCTTGTGCAACATGCTCAGTATCCAATTGTTTAAAATTCATTATGCTACTCCTCAAAGATATAATTTTAGCAGGGGGATAATATCTACCAATAAAAGCATCCTTGCATTTAGTCCATGAATCAATACTATTCTTAGGCAGAGATAGCAACCAATCTTTAGCTCTTCCTCTTAATGAGAAAGGGAACAATTTTAATTTTATAATGTCACCATCTACATCTTTATATTTTTGCATTTCACATAGTTCAACAAAATTATTGAGATGGGCAGCAGCATCATCAGAACTAAAACCAGAAAATTGCTCTCGCATAACAAGATTTAGTAAAGCAGGTTTAATTTCAAAGAATTCTGCTGTAGTAGCTGGTGGAGCAATAGGTGTGCATAAGAAATCATTATTATTTGTGGTTGTGAAGTCACACAACTTAGTATTTTCAGGAGTACCCATTTTAGCAACAGTAAATAAAGCAAACTAGATAAAGTAAATGCAAGTAACTAATTTTTTTTTTGTGTTTTTGATATAGCAAACAAGATAGCAAATAAAGTAAAACTAGCAACTAATTTTTTTGTATTTTGATTTAGTGCAGCAAACAAAATAGTAAATAAAACTAAGCAAGACAAAAACAAAGTAAAGAGATTGGGATGTGGAGACTCCCCTTGCAGCGTGTCTTGATCTCCCCGGCAACGGCGCCAGAAAAAGAGCTTGATACGCGTACAACACGCGTCCGTTGGGAACCCCAAGAGGAAGGTGTGATGCGTACAGCGGCAAGTTTTCCCTCAGTATGAAACCAAGGTTTATCGAACCAGTAGGAGCCAAGAAGCACGTTGAAGGTTGATGGCGGCGAGATGTAGTGCGGCGCAACACCAGGGATTCCGGCGCCAACGTGATACCTGCACAACACAAACCAAGTACTTTGCCCCAACGAAACAGCGAGGTTGTCAATCTCACCGGCTTGCTGTAACAAAGGATTAGATGTATAGTGTGGATGATGATTGTTTGCAGAAAACAGTAGAACAGTTGCAGTAGATTGTATTTCAGTAAAGAGAATTGGACCGGGGTCCACAGTTCACTAGAGGTGTCTCTCCCATAAGATAAACAGCATGTTGGGTGAACAAATTACAGTTGGGCAATTGACAAATAAAGAGGGCACGACCATGCACATACATATTATGATGAGTATAGTGAGATTTAATTGGGCATTACGACAAAGTACATAGACCGCTATCCAGCATGCATCTATGCCTAAAAAGTCCACCTTCGTGTTATCATCCGAACCCTCCAAAGATTAAGTTGCTAACAACAGACAATTGCATTAAGTATTGCGTGTAATGTAATCAGTAACTACATCCTCGAACATAGCACCAATATTTTATCCCTAGTGGCAACAGCACATCCATAATCTTAGAGGTTTCTGTCACTCCCCCAGATTCACGGAGACATGAACCCACTATCGAGCATAAATACTCCCTCTTGGAGTTACAAGCATCTACTTGGCCAGAGCATCTACTAGTAACGGAGAGCATGCAAGATCATAAACAACACATAGATATAAATTGATAATCAACATAACAAGTATTCTCTATTCATTGGATCCCAACAAACACAACATATAGAATTACAGATAGATGATCTTGATCATGTTCGGCAGCTCACAAGACCCGACAATTAAGCACAATGGGGAGAAGACAACCATCTAGCTACTGCTATGGACCCATAGTCCAGGGGTAGACTACTCACACATCACTCCGGAGGCGACCATGGCGGCGTAGAGTCCTCCGGGAGATGATTCCCCTCTCCGGCAGGGTGCCGGAGGCGATCTCCTGAATCCCCCGAGATGGGATTGGCGGCGGCGTCTCTGGAAGGTTTTCCGTATCGTGGCTCTCTTGGGGTTTCGCGACGAAGGCTATTTGTAGGCGGAAGGGCAGGTCAAGGGGCGTCACGAGGGGCCCAGATGACAGGGCCGCGCGGCCAAGACCTAGGCCGCGCCGCCCTGTAGTCTGGCCGCCTCGTGGCCCCACTTCGTTGACTCTTCGGTCTTCTGGAAGCTTCGTGGCAAAATAGGACCCTGGGCGTTGATTTCGTCCAATTCCGAGAATATTTCCTTACTAGGATTTCTGAAACCAAAAACAGCAGAAAACAGCAAGTGGCACTTCGGCATCTTGTTAACAGGTTAGTTCCAGAAAATGCACGAATATGACATAAAGTGTGCATAAAACATGTAGATATCATCAATAATGTGGCATGGAACATAAGAAATTATCGATACGTCGGAGACGTATCACGGTGCAGCCTTGGTCGAGTTTGCCATGCGAGGAGTTGCCGTGGGAAATGTCGTGGTTGGGTGTCGTTGTTGAGATAGCCTCACATGAAGTCGCAAACGCATTGCGTGAGAAGAGTGACGGAGAGGCGTCGGGCAGTTGTCGAAGAGGCGTGTCGATGCCAAGTCGATGCAGTCCGAACCATCGAGGACGAGGTGTGGCCCTAGTTTTGCCAGAACCAGGTGTACATCGGGGATGAAGGCATACTTCGGTTTTGCCAAAACTAAGTACACATAGAACAAGTCGGTGACGCTATCGAGGCAGTCGTAGACGAAGTCGATGCCAATGAAGACGTTGTCGAAGCCGATGAAGACGAGGCACTGCCCCGAGCTTTCTAGACTCGGGGAATCGTCGGGGACGAAGGCACAAGCCGGTGTTGCCAGTACCAGGAGTGCGAGGGCAGCGTGCACCAGTGTCAAGGGGACTAGAGAGGAGGCCTCCAGAATGTTTGCGAGTCGTAGAGCAGCAAATACGGAGAGGTGCCGACGCAGTCCGCGGTTGTCGGAGTAGACGAAATAGTCGAGGACGAGACGATGATGCTGGCGACGAAGTCATGGTGGACGAAGACGTAGAAGGTAGTGAAAGCAGCGGCGGACTATAGTGGCCGTGTTGGATGCCTAGATTGTCGTAGAGGTTGTCGGCGAGACCTACGACAACCAGGAGTGGCCATGCAAGTTACTTGTGGAGGTGCGTGATGACCCACAAGTATAGGGGGTGTATCGTAGTACTTTCGATAAATAAGAGTGTCGAACCCAACGAGGAGCAGAAGGTGTTGACAAGCAGTTTCGATGAAGGATTCACTGTAAATGCTCACAGCCAAGTTTTCAGGAGGTTTTGATATAGCAAATAAATAAAATAGAAGTAAGTAAAATGCGAGAATAATAATTGCGCACAAAGGACAAGACGGTTTGTTTACTTATGATGACCAAACTTTCTTGAGGACACACGAGAATTTAGTCTAGTGCTTTCGCTTCATATAGTTGATTAATCTTCATTGTTTTGATAAGTGTTGTGTGGGTGAACCTATGCTAATGCACCGCCCTTCCTAGGACTAATACATACTTGTGATTAAACCCCTTGCAAGCATCCGCAAATACAAGAAAGTAATTAAGATAAATCTAACCACAGCCTTAAACTCTGAGATCCTGCTATCCCTTATGCATCGATATACCAACGGGGTTCGAGTTCTTTGTCACTCCGACAACCCCACAATTAGCAAACGAATACAAGATGCATTCCCCTAGGCCCATAAAGGTGAAGTGTCATGTAGTCGACGTTCACATGACACCACTAGAAGAATAACACCACAACTTAAATATCAAACCATTAAATATTACTCTACATAGTTCACTACTAACATTTAGACTTCACCCATGTCCTCAAGAACTAAACGAACTACTCACAAGACATCATATGGAACATGATCAGAGGTGATATGATGATGGATAACAATCTGAACATAAACCTTGATTCAACGGTTTCACTCAATAGCATCAATAACAAGGAGTAATCAACACTGGGGGAGTTTCCCCTATGAAATACTCAAGATTCAACCCTAGATGTTAAAGCGGAGACGAGGTGCAGAGGTGGAGATGACGGTGTCGATAGTGGAGATGATGATGATGATCCCAATGAAGTCCAGCTCAATGACAGTGACGATGGCGACGATTTCCCCCCTCCGGGAGGGAATTTCCCCGCAGATTTCTGCCTGCTAGAGAGCTCTTTTCTCTCTGGTGTTTTCCGCCTCGAGGAGGCGGCGATGACTATCCTAGATGTTCCCCCGCACCTTAGGGTTTCTGGGAGATGAAGTACGCGAAAGGGCGATGGCCGAGGGGGTCGTGGGCCCCCTCCCCATGTGGCGGCGCGTCGACATAGGTGGCCGCGCCGGCCCAGGGGGAGGGCCCATGGCGGCCGTCCTCGGCCTCCCCTTTTGGCTGGCTCCGTCATCTGGAAAAATAGGAGCTTCGGTATATTTTCCGTCAATTGTTGATCTTCAGAAATATTGTATCCTTACGGTGCTTTTCCAGCAGAATTCTGACTCCGGTGAGTAATTCTCCAATAATCATGAAACATGCAAAATAGGTGAAATAACATAAGTATCATCTCTAAATATGAAATATATCAATGAATAATAGTAAATTATGATATAAAATAGTGATGCAAAATGGACGTATCAACTCCCCCCAAGGTTAGACCTCGCTTGTCCCCAAGCGAAACTGAACTCGGTAAACAAGACAACATGTTTATGGAGTGAAGAGTCGATAAATAAAATACGGACAAGAAGCATCACATTTATTAATTCACACAAGACATTCTATTAAACAACTTCCTCATATAACTCAACTTGAAACAAGTAAAGGGAAATCACAAATAAAGGTGCATAGGAAATCATAATTGGTGATGGCAAACTTCGTTCTTGGTCAAAGAACAATTAACAAATTGTACTTTTCTTTCGAGCAGAGCCTTTATATTAGAACTTATATGGCAGAACTTACATGCTCAATCATAACAATCTCCTCATAATCATTGATAACCTTCAAAGTTATATTCATTCAGATAAAATTTGTACTAAACAAGGAAGAATAAAAGACATGATTAAATATATCACAATATAAATGGTTGGATCACGACAACTCAATTGCTTGCTTGAGATAGAGGACTCAACATAAAAGTAAAAGATAGGACCTTCGTAGAGGGAAGCAGGGATTAAATCATGTGCTAGAGCTTTTCAAGTTTTGAAATCATATAGAGAGCATAAAAATAAAGTTTTGAGAGGTGTTTGTTGTTGTCAACAAATGGTAGTGGGCACTCTAACCCCCTTATCAACCAGACTTTCAAGAGCGGCTCCCATGAAGGACGTTATCTCTACTAGCAAGGTAGATCATCCCTCTTCTGTTTTGTTTACACATGTACTTTAGTTTTATTTATGGATGACACTCCTCCCAACCTTTGCTTTCACAAGCCATGGCTAACCGAATCCTCGGGTGCCTTCCAACATTTCACATACCATGGAGGAGTGTCTATTGCAAAATTAAGTTGCTTACTGATAAATCAGGGCAAAACATGTGAAGAGAATTATTAATGAAAGTTATTAATTGGGGCTGGGCACCCCGTTGCCAGCTCTTTTTGCAAAATTATTGGATAAACGGATGTATATGCCACTAGTCCATTGGTGAAAGTCTGTCCAACAAGATTGAAAGATAAAACACCACATACTTCCTCATGAGCTATAAAACATTGACACAAATAAGAGATAATAACTTTTGAATTGTTTAAAGGTAGCACATGAAATATTTACTTGGAGTGGCGCAAAATACCACATAATAGGTAGTTATGGTGGACACAAATGGCATGGGTTTGGTTTAAGGTTTTGGATGCACGAGAAGCATTCCCTCTCGGTACAGGTCTTTGGCTAGCAAGGTTGGTTAGCAAGCATAAGAGTTGAGGGAAACAAACAAATATACATGTGATAGAAACAATCATGCATCTTCCTTGTAAGCACAAACAATTTTAACTTCAGAATACTAAGCTCATTAGCTAACAAGAAAGAAAGATAATAATATATCTACATGTACTTCCCTCTTTTCTACTTAAGCCTCAAAGTATTGTTGCTGTTGACCAATGCTAAGTTTGCCAAAACCAAATAGATTTACTTGATGCTCCCAAAGTGATATCAATACTAACAACAAGATCAATCATATAACAGAAATTGCAAACTAAAATAAGGTGTGCAAAACGTAAATGATAAAATTTCTCATTAATATTCCATAACGATAACTCACACCAAGGGATACATAGATAACCAACTAAAAGAGAGATACTTCCACACTGCAAACCATCTTATATGATAACTTCCCTACTCATGATATGACACTACTTGACAGTAAAAAGGTAAAAGATAGTGATGATGTGATACCGCGGCACTCCCCCCAAGCTTGGAACAAGCCAAGGGGGTGCCAATACCAATGATGAATTACTCCTTCGGTGGTGATGGTGGAACGACCATGATGGGAGTGAGGAACCGCTCTAGCATTCCACGAAGTCGGTTGTTCTCCTCCTGAAGTATCTCCACTTCCCTTCTCAGAACACGGTATTGATCACAAAACTCATCGGTAACCCAAAAAGCTTCCTCCACAGCAGGGAAAGAGTTGAGGCTAGGAGCTGGTGGTAAAGGTCCCTGCAAGTTATGAGAAAAAGAACGTCGAGTGGTAACCGATCCCACCAAGATTGGCTTACTCCCCACAGCTTGCAGCTCTCTTTTTATTGATGACATCTTCTTCACTTCCTCCTTGACACTCTCATCCATCTCTTTCCGTCTTGTCACGACCCTTTCCTCTTCCGCCCATCCAACGAAAGTTCCTTGATCTAGATCCTGGAGAAGCTCACGTTTGCGACGCACTGCATAATCTTCTGAGGATGAACCTTGCGACGACATCTGAACAGAAACAGGTCGAAACAAAACAAGAAGAGAAGACGATATACGGACCTCAGGGGATCCGGGGGATTATATAACAAAAAAATTCACGACAAAAGGAAAGTACCAGGTCGAACCCGAGTGGGAGAGGGACTCCGAGGAGCCTTCCCCATATGGCGGCGCGGCCAGGGTGGGGCCCGCGCCACCACGTGGGGACGCGCCCTTGTGCGCCTCCTCCACTCCGATTCGATCTCGTAATTTTTCATATTTTCTAAAAATAGCAAAAATATTGTTCGGAAAGTTAAACGCGGACTTTTTACTACCAAAACTGTTACCTATTCGAAGTCGAACTATGCAGAACTATCAATTTGATCTTTGATGAAAGTTTCCGGAGTCACCACTCGAATAACATCAACATATTCATTATAAGAATCTCCAGAAATATAATGTTTGAGTCTTTGTCCATTCACCACTTGTGTGGCATCATCTTTCAGCGAAGCAATTTTTATTGCCCCTGAATGATACACCTCCACAATGACATATGGTCCTTCCCATTTTGAGAGTAATTTCCCTGCAAAAAATCTGAGACGAGACCGATACAATAGGGCTTTATCTCCAATATTAAATTCTCTTTTAATAATTCTTCTATCATGCCATTTCTTAACTTTCTCCTTAAAAAGTCTAGCATTTTCATAAGCTTCACTTCTCCACTCATCTACAGAACTCAATTGCAGCAACCTTTTCTTACCGGCAAGTTTAAAATCTTTATTAAGTTCTCTTACAGCCCAATAAGCTTTGTGCTCTAGCTCTAAAGGTAAATGACAAGCTTTTCCATAAACCATTTTATAAGGAGACATACCCATAGGATTTTTATAAGCAGTTCTATAAGCCCACAACGCTTCCTTCAACTTACTAGCCCAATTTTTCCTAGATTTATTAACAGTCTTTTGCAAGATAGATTTAATTTCTCTATTTGATAATTCTACTTGCCTACTAGTTTGAGGATGATAAGCTGAAGCAATTATATGATTAATACCATATTTAGCAAGATTTTTCTAAAACCACCATGAATAAAATGAGAACCTCCATCAGTCATAAGATATCTAGGTACTCCAAACCTAGGAAAAATAACATCTAAAAGGATTTTTAAAGAGGTCTCACCATCAACACTTTTTGTGGGTATGGCTTCCACCCATTTAGTAACATAATCAACAGCAACAAGTATATGCGTGTTACCTTCTGAAGAAGGGAAAGGACCCATGAAGTCAAATCCCCAACAATCAAATGGTTCAATAACAAGAGTATAATTCATAGGCATTTCATTGCGTCTAGAGATATTATCAACTCTTTGACATTCATCACAAGATAAAATAAACTTTCTTGCATCTTTAAAGAGAGTTGGGCAATAAAAACCTGACTGTAGAACCTTTTGTGCGGTTCTATCTCCGGCGTGATGTCCTCCATAAACACTACCATGACACTTACTCAATATCTCTTGTTGTTCATATTCGGGGACACATCTTCGCATAATACCATCCGCTCCTTCTTTATATAAGTGTGGGTCATCCCAAAAATAATGCCTCAAGTCATAAAAGAATTTCCTCCTTTGCTGAGCTGAAAAGGTTGGAGGCAAGTACTTGGAAACAATAAAGTTAGCATAATGAGCATACCAAGGACTATCTCGCGAGCTCACCTTTATTGCAGCCAATTGTTCATTTGGAAAACTGTCAATAACGGGAACAGAATCATAAGCAATATTTTCCAATCTAGACAAATTATCAGCAACAGGATTATCAGCACCTTTCCTATCTACAATATGTAAATTAAATTCTTGCAAAAGAAGCACCCATCTAATAAGCCTTGGATTAGCATCTTTCTTTTCCATAAGGTACCTAATTGCAGGATGATCAGTATGAATTGTGACTTTTGAATCAACAATATAAGGTCTAAACTTGTCACAAGCAAAAACTACAGCTAATAACTCTTTTTCAGTTGTAGCATAATTTCTTTGAGCAGCTGCTGGCGTGCAGTTGACGTGGGAGTTAGAAATCTCTATGGTGCAATTTCCTTCATGTCCCCGGCAACGGCGCCAGAAATTTAGCTCGACACGCGTACAGCACGCGACCGTTGGGAACCCCAAGTGGAAGGTGTGATGCGTACAACAGTAAGTTTCCCTCAGTAAGAAACCAAGGTTTATCGAACCAGTAGGAGCCAAGAAGCACGTTGAAGGTTGATGGCGGCGGAGTGTAGTGCGGCGCAACACCAGGGATTCCTGCGCCAACGTGGAACCCGCACAACACAACCAAATTACTTTGCCCCAACGTGACAGTGAGGTTGTCAATCTCACCGTCTTGCTGTAACAAAGGATTAGATGTATAGTGTGGATGATGATGTTTGCAGAAAACAGTAAGAATGAGTATTGCAGTAGATTGTATTCGATGTAAAGAATGGACCGGGGTCCACAGTTCACTAGTGGTGTCTCTCCCATAAGAAATAGCATGTTGGGTGAACAAATTACAGTTGGGCAATTGAAAAATAAAGATGGCATGACAATGCACATACATGTTATGATGAGTAGTGTGAAATTCAATTGGGCATTACGACAAAGTACATAGACCGCTATCCAGCATGCATCTATGCCTAAAAATTCCACCTTCAGGTTATCATCCGAACCCCTTCCAGTATTAAGTTGCAAACAACAGACAATTGCATTAAGTATGATGCGTAATGTAATCAACACAAATATCCATAGACATAGCATTGATGTTTTATCCCTAGTGGCAACAACACATCCACAACCATAGAACTTTCTGTCACTATCCCAGATTTAATGGAGGCATGAACCCACTATCGAGCATAAATACTCCCTCTTGGACTTACAAGTAACGACTTGGCCAGAGCCTCTACTAATAACGGAGAGCATGCAAGATCATAAACAACACATAGATGATAGATTGATAATCAACATAACATAGCATTCCATATTCATCGGATCCCAAGAAACGCAACATGTAGCATTACAAATAGATGATCTTGATCATGTTAGGCAGCTCACAAGATCCGACAATGATAGCACAATGAGGAGAAGACAACCATCTAGCTACTGCTATGGACCCATAGTCCAGGGGTGAACTACTCACACATCACTCCGGAGGTGACCATGGCGGTGAAGAGTCCTCCGGGAGATGATTCCCCTCTCCGACAGGGTGCCGGAGGCGATCTCCTGAATCCCCCGAGATGGGATTGGCGGCGGCGGCGTCTCTGGAAGGTTTTCCGTATCGTGGCTCTCGGTACTTGGATATTCTCGACGAAGGCTATATGTAGGCGAAAAGGTAGGTCAGGGGGCGTCACGAGGGGCCCACACAACAGGGCCGCGCGGCCAGGGCCAGGGCCGCGCCGCCCTGGCGTGTCGCCGCCTCGTCGCCCCACTTCGTTTCCCTTTCGGACTTCTGGAAGCTTCGTGGAAAAATAAGACCCTGGGCGTTGATTTCGTCCAATTCCGAGAATATTTCCTTACTAGGATTTCTGAAACCAAAAACAGCAGAAAACAACAACTGGCTCTTCGGCATCTCGTTAATAGGTTAGTGCCGGAAAATGCATAAATATGACATAAAGTATGTATAAAACATGTAGGTATTGTCATAAAACAAGCATGGAACATAAGAAATTATCGATACGTTGGAGACGTATCAGCATCCCCAAGCTTAGTTCCTACTCGTCCCCGAGTAGGTAAACAATAACAAAGATAATTTCTGAAGTGACATGCTATCATAATCTTGATCAATACTATTGTAAGCACATGTAATGAATGCAGCGATTCGAAGCAATGGTAAAGACAATGGTTAAACAATTGAATCATATAGCAAAG
Source organism: Lolium perenne (assembly GCF_019359855.2). Taxonomy (NCBI): domain Eukaryota; kingdom Viridiplantae; phylum Streptophyta; class Magnoliopsida; order Poales; family Poaceae; genus Lolium; species Lolium perenne. The sequence goes on from NC_067250.2 coordinate 30,703,206, forward strand.
ACTTTTCATGAATAGTACTTTCAAGACAAGCATCAATAAGTCTTGCATAAGAGTTGACTCATAAAGCAATAAATTCAAAGTAAAGGCATTGAAGCAACACAAAGGAAGATTAAGTTTCAGCGGTTTCTTTCAACTTGTAACATGTATATCTCATGGATAGTTGTCAACATAAATTAATATGATGAATACAAATATGCAAGTATGTAAGAATCAATGCACAGTTAACACAAGTGTTTGCTTCTAAGATAGAAGGAAGTAGGTAAATTGACTCATCATAAAATTAGAAGAATGGCCATTCGCAGTGGGAAGCATGGATTGCTATATTTGTGCTAGAGCTTTTATTTTGAAAACATAAAGAGAGCATAAAAGTAAAGTTTTGAGAGGTGTTTGTTGTTGTCGGTAGTGGGTACTCTAACCCCCTTGCCAGACAGACTTTCAAAGAGCGGCTCCCATGAAAGATTTATTTTTGGGTGGCACTCCTTCCAACCTTGCTTTCACAAACCATGGCTAACCGAATCCTCGGGTGCCTGCCAACAATCTCATACCATGAAGGAGTGCCTTTTTATTTTAGTTTTATTTAGATGACACTCCTCCCCACCTTTGCTCTCTCAAGCCATGGCTAACCGAATCCTCGGGTGCCGTCCAACAATCACATACGATGGAGGAGTGTCTATTTGTAAAATTATGAAAGTTAATTAATTTGGGGCTGGGAACCCCATTGCTAGCTCTTTTTGCAAAATTATTGGATAAGCGGATGAAGCCACTAGTCCATTGGTGAAAGTTGCCCAACAAGATTGAAATATAAACACCACATACTTCCTCATGAGCTATAAAACATTGACACAAATAAGAGGTAATAACTTTTGAAGTGTTTAAAGATAGCACTCAAGCAATTTACTTTGGAATGGCAGAGAAATACCATGTAGTAGGTAGGTATGGTGGACACAAATGGCATAGTTTTTGGCTCAAGGATTTTGGATGCATGAGAAGTAATCCCTCTCAATACAAGGCTTAGGCTAGCAAGGTTGTTTGAAGCAAACACAAGTATGAATCGGTACAGCAAAACTCACATAAGAACATATTGCAAGCATTATAAGACTCTACACTGTCTTCCTTGTTGTTCAAACCCTTACTAGAAAATATCTAGACCTTAGAGAGACCAATCATGCAAACCAAATTTTAGCAAGCTCTATGTATTTCTTCACTAATAGGTGCAAAGTATATGATGCAAGAGCTTAAACATGATCCATATGAGCACAACAATTGCCAAGTATCAAATTATTCAAGACATTATACCAATTACCACATGTAGCATTTTCTGTTTCCAACCATATAACAATTAACGAAGCAGTTTCAACCTTCGCCATGAACATTAAGAATAAAGCTAAGAACATATATGTTCATATGCAACAGCGGAGCGTGTCTCTCTCCCACACAATGAATGCTAGGATCCAATTTTATTCAAACAAAACAAAAACAAAAACATACAGACGCTCCAAGTAAAGCACATAAGATGTGATGGAATAAAAATATAGTTTCACTAGAGGAACCTGATAATGTTGTCGATGAAGAAGGGGATGCCTTGGGCATCCCCAAGCTTAGATGCTTGAGTCTTCTTGAAATATGCAGGGATTAACCACCGGGGCATCTCCAAGCTTAGAGCTTTCACTCTCCTTGATCATATTGTATCATCCTCCTCTCTTGATCCTTGAAAACTTCCTCCACACCAAACTCAAAACAACTCATTAGAGGGTTAGTGCATAATCAAAATTCACATGTTCAGAGGTGACATAATCATTCTTAACACTTCTGGACATTGCACAAAGCTACTGAAAGTTAATGGATTAAAGAAATCCATCAAGCATAGCAAAACAGGCAATGCGAAATAAAAGGCAGAATCTATCAAAACAGAACAGTCTGTAAAGACGAATTTTTTAGGTGCACCAGACTTGCTCAAATGAAAATGCTCAAATTGAATGAAAGTTGAGTACATATCTGAGGATTACTCACGTAAATTGGCAGATTTTTCTGAGTTACCTACAGAGACTACTGCTCAAATTCGTGACAGCAAGAAATCTGTTTCTGTGCAGTAATCCAAATCTAGTATGAACCTTACTATCAAATACTTTACTTGGCACAAAAATGCAGTAAAATAAAGATAAGGAGAGGTTGCTACAGTAGTAACAACTTCCAAGACTCAAATATAAAACAGAAGTGCAGAAGTAAAATCATGGGTTGTCTCCCATAAGCGCTTTTCTTTAACGCCTTTCAGCTAGGTGCAGAAAGTGTGTATCAAGTAACATCAAGAGATGAAGCATCAACATCATAATTTGTTCTAATAATAGAATCAAAAGGTAACTTCATTCTCTTTCTAGGGAAGTGTTCCATACCTTTCTTGAGAGGAAATTGATATTTAATATTGTCTTCCTTCATATCAATAATAGCACCAACAGTTCGAAGAAAAGGTCTTCCCAATATAATGGGACAAGATGCATTGCATTCAATATCCAAGACAACAAAATCAACGGGGACAAGGTTATTGTTAACCATAATGCGAACATTATCAATCCTCCCCAAAGGTTTCTTTGTAGAGTTATCAGCAAGATTAACATCCAAGTAACAGTTTTTCAATGGTGGCAAGTCAAGCATATTATAGATTTTCCTAGGCATAACGGAAATACTTGCACCAAGATCACATAAAGCATTACAATCAAAATCATTGACCTTCATCTTAATGATGGGCTCCCAACCATCCTCTAACTTCCTAGGAATAGAAGTTTCAAGTTTGTAACGGCCCCGGGTAGAACCCCCTAATAGCTTGCTATGTTCTTTTCTTTTTGTGCATCATCATATGCATCATGCATATCTTTGTTCGCAAAATTATTTTATTAAAACATTATTTTATTGTCAAAATTACTCCCTCTTTACTCCCCAAACTAAAACTATATTTTTCTGGTATTTTTATGGTCATAAAACTATTTTTAAAATGGCTTTAAAACAACCAAAAAATAAAAACAGAAAACTGTTTTAAAGAATAAAAAAAAGGGAAGAGACTCCCCAACCGGCCAAGCCCAGGAAGGCCCAGCCGGCAACCCATCCCGCAGCCCAAGCCCACCCCGGGCCAAACACTAGCCAGCCACTGAGCCCCTCCTGGCAATCTTGCACTCCACCTCCCCGCCGCCGATTCTTTTGTAGAAAACCCCTCATCAGTTTTTTTTTCGCGAGCATGTCCTCCCACTTGAACTCCTCTCAGCCTCGTTCTCTTCCCCGATGCGAGGAGACGCGTTTCTCCTCATTCGAGCCCGAACCGCCTCTGCCTTCTGTGCACGAGCGCCCGCGCCTCCTCCTCCATGCTCAGCTGCCGCCAGCTCCTCCGCGCGGGCCCTTGCTCCACCTCGACGCGCACCACCACGTCCTCGTCCCCGGGGCTCCTTCCCCCTCTCTCCTGGCCGCCGAATGCCGCCGCTGCGAGCACGCGCCCGCGGCCACCTCCCTCCGGCGCCCTTCCAAGCTCGTCACGGCCGTGAGCTCGTCACGCCGCGTAGCCGCGCCGCCAGCCTCGCAGTCCTCCGCTGCAGATGCGCCGCAACCCCGCAGCCGCACACCGCCAAGGCCTGCTTCCGCGATGCCGCCGTGTCCTCTCGCGTCTAACCATCCCAGCGGCAGACGGTTACCGCGCGCAAGCCGCACGTGAGCCCCGCTCTGCTGGCCTGCTCGTCCCCGCGCGCGCCATGATCTTCGTCGTCTCAAGGTCATCACGAACCTGCAGTTGTTCCTCGTTCCCGTTTGAAACAGCGTCGCGTTGCCTGTGTCCTTAGTGCACGCGCGAGCGTGGCACCTTGCCCGCTGCCGTGATGCATTTTGGCCGCGCCAGCGCGTGTTGGTTTCTGCTCGAGTTGCTCTTATGATGCACTGCTTCCCGAACTCAGTCGTTGATCTGTCACTGCAGCTACTGGTTTCTATCCCCGATGTTGAGTGTCATGATGTGGTGCTGTGGTACTGCAGCGATGCTGCGAACACGAAGACCTTCATCACCGAAACCCCAAGTTCTTCTTCACGGATCCGAAGGCCGAGACCACGGATTCATCTTCTTCCTCTCCGAACCTGAAACCGGCGACCGCCTTTGTTCCAATACCGTGAGACCCGAGCCAATCATACCCTATTTTACAAATGCGCATCTATATCTTGTTGCATCAATCATACATGTTGCGCCACAACGCATATCTCATGGGTCCGGGTAAATAGTGAATCACCTAATTTAAATATGGAATTGTGCGGGATTGTTATTATGTTGTCCCGGTTCCATTTAATTTTGCCGTAGCGCACCTATGCCATGTGTTGCCATGTTAATCAACATTTAATATGCGGGGTAGAAAAATAACGCAAATCTAATAATTATTTGTTCGGGGTTCCGATCCCGCTTAATTGGATAAGTTGCATCGCATTATAATTGCCATGTCATGCATATCATCTTGATCATGCTGGATCTTCTTTATTCGTAGTAGTAAGACTTGCATACGTTGTGTGTTCCAGCATTTGCTTCTTCCCGGATAGGATCGCGAAGTGGTGTGGTGAGATACAACGAGTTCTCCGGATGTTCCTCAGCAAGCTTTAACAGGCAAGCATTTCCCCTATACTCCTGTCCCTGCAGGAGTCGCTCGCCTATTTTATTTTGCCTTCTCCCTCGTGCTATCCTTAAGTTGCATTCTTGTCACGTGTCCCTTCCACTTGTTACCTCAAGCAGCCCATACTGCCACCATCACTTCCTACAGCTATTGTTTGGTTATCGGGTCTGCCTTGCGAGTCGTAGTGCATGCTAGTGCTGTTTTATCTCGTTACCGTTGTTGTTATCTTATCGGGTTATATGTTGGGAAGAATCATGGTTACTTTAGTGGTTGATAATTGTTTAGCGGAGGCATCGGTGGGTCAGCTGCTCGTTTTGTGACGGCTCACTTGTGTTTCCTAAATATCTTAGGACCCCGAGTTCTTGTTATCTGTTCCGAGACTGAGCGCTCTAACCACACGTGGGTATGCTTACCGGGTCTCCCCTCGACCACTGCCGGAATCTACAGCTTTGTCCAGTGGCCACAACTAGTTTGGATGTTTGTTTTGTTTCTCCCGGGCGTGCAAGCTTGTTTCTTTGTGGTCAGATGATATGATGTTACTTTTGGGGAAGCAGTAAGTGCCTTGTATCCCCGTTGTCTCTTGCACGTCCGTAGGTGCAGCACCTATTGTTAAGAGGCCATCCTCTAGTGGGCTCTGATCCTCTTAGCCGTCCTCGCAACAGCTAGGTCCGCCTCGGAGTTTCGATCGGGCTCCGAAACGGGTTAACTTAGTTAGGTGGCTTCCTGGACATGTTTGTAGTGAAGAAGAGTGCGTGTCGTGATATCCACCTGTCGTAAGTGGGTTGATCATGCGTGTGGGCACATTTGGGCACCCCTGCAGGGTTACAATCTTATCGATAAGCCGCGTCCGCGGTTATGGACGACTTGGAGCTGTATGACTCGACCATAGACAACTTACACCTGTTGATTCAATACTAATAACTTGTATAGTAAGATAGAACAACTTAAATAATAACTGGTTAAAACTTGACAACCGTGTGAGTGCCTTTGTAAGTACTTCTTTGCGAAGGGGGAAAGCGTTGGCTGTGTTATGTTTGCAGAGTATAGAACTGTTAGTTGTGCGCTCTCTCACCTTCTCTGATTAGACGAATGTTGTAGAGTGTCTCTATAGGTTTTTAGTGCTTGCGCACTGCCGCTTAACCCCACCATATTGCCTATGACGTTCCTCTTGCGTCCTCTAAGTCCCCTGCGTGCCTCAAGTACAAAGGACGACTGGTTGACGAATGCTTATACGTCTTGAAGTCTTGTTAAGTACGAACCCGTACTTATTGCTGCTTCTACGGGATATAACCGGGCAGGTATGAAGATATGTTCGATGAAGACGACGCTAGCGAGGTTACCCTTCCGGCTTGGCCTGGGCAAGGTTATGGACGCCACTGGTTATCTTCAGGACTCTTAGTCCAATTTGTATCTTGTCCGTACTCGGACGTATTTGATCTTTTGTATGATTTGGATCTTTGTATTTTATATCTGTATCTTGACTCGTTGGAGTCGTTGTTGTAATATATGTATCTTGTGGGCTCTATTGTAATCATGTTGTAATGTTACCGCTCGTTTTAATTCCTCTGGCATCACGTGTGTGATTCGTCGCGCACGTCGTGTCGGAGGGCGTCTCTGAATCGATATCGTGCGGATTTCGGCGGGTTCGCTGGGATCCTCATGGTACCAGTTCCGGGGCGTCACAAGTTGGTATCAGAGCTCAGGTTGACGGTACCTCACAAGTTGGTATCAGAGCCTCAGGTTGACGATACCCCACTAGTCCAGCCTGTAGGATAACCATGCCAATGGTCGTTGAGTTAGAGTGTCAAAACCTATTTTTGAAAATTCGGTTGATAGATCTGATTAGCTCTGATTTTTCTCCTTATCTATATTCTTTCTCCTCTTACCTATGCGAGTTTTGAATCTTCTCTTATCTTATTCTCTGAGTCTTAGGTTCCGACGTGGGTTGGACGATCTTTGCCCTATCCTATTAGGTCCGATCTTCGGAGGATCCCGACGCAAGCGCATCATCAACAGAGGGAACAACGACTTCTTGTTAGTGGTGTCGACCTTCCTTCATGGAGCAGGAATTCTTGTTAGTGGTGTGGAGGAGATCGACACGTCGCCTGAAGATCCGATAGTTCACCTCTCTCCCCCGTACCTTGAGGTGGAACCTCGGGGCGAGGTTCCTTGTTAGTGGTGTCGATTGTAACGGCCCCGGGTAGAACCCCCTAATAGCTTGCTCTGTTCTTTTCTTTTTGTGCATCATCATATGCATCATGCATATCTTTGTTCGCAAAATTATTTTATTAAAACATTATTTTATTGTCAAAATTACTCCCTCTTTACTCCCCAAACTAAAACTATATTTTTCTGGTATTTTTATGGTCATAAAACTATTTTTAAAATGGCTTTAAAACAACCAAAAAATAAAAACACAAAACTGTTCTAAAGAATAAAAAAAGGGAAGAGACTCCCCAACCGGCCAAGCCCAGGAAGGCCCAGCCGGCAACCCATCCCGCAGCCCAAGCCGACCCCAGGCCAAACCCTAGCCAGCCACTGAGCCCCTCCTGGCAATCTTGCACTCCACCTCCCCGCCGCCGATTCTTTTTGCAGAAAACCCCTCATCAGTTTTTTTTCGCGAGCATGTCCTCCCACTTGAACTCCTCTCAGCCTCGTTCTCTTCCCCGATGCGAGGAGACGCGTTTCTCCTCGTTCGAGCCCGAGCCGCCTCTGCCTTCTGTGCACGAGCGCCCGCGCCTCCTCCTCCTTGCTCAGCTGCCGCCAGCTGCTCCGCGCGGGCCCTTGCTCCACCTCGACGCGCACCACCACGTCCTCGTCCCCGGGGCTCCTTCCCCCTCTCTCCTGGCCGCCGAATGCCGCCGCTGCGAGCACGCGCCCGCGGCCACCTCCCTCCGGCACCCTTCCAAGCTCGTCACGGCCGTGAGCTCGTCACGCCATGTAGCCGCGCCGCCGGCCTCGCAGTCCCCCGCTGCAGATGCGCCGCAACCCCGCAGCCGCGCACCGCCAAGGCCTGCTTCCGCGATGCCGCCGTGTCCTCTCGCGTGTAACCATCCCAGCGGCAGACGGTTACCGCGCGCAAGCCGCACGTGAGCCCCGCTCCGCTGGCCTGCTCGTCCCCGCGCGCGCCATGATCTTCGTCGTCTCAAGGTCATCACGAACCTGCAGTTGTTCCTCGTTCCCGTTTGAAACAGCGTCGTGTTGCCTGTGTCCTTAGTGCACGCGCGAGCGTGGCACCTTGCCCGCTGCCGTGATGCATTTCGGCCGCGCCAGCGCGTGTTGGTTTCTGCTCGAGTTGCTCTTATGATGCACTGCTTCCCGAACTCAGTCGTTGATCTGTCACTGCAGCTACTGGTTTCTATCCCCGATGTTGAGTGTCATGATGTGGTGCTGTGGTACTGCAGCGATGCTGTGAACACGAAGACCTTCATCACCGAAACCCCAAGTTCTTCTTCACGGATCCGAAGGCCGAGACCACGGATTCATCTTCTTCCTCTCCGAACCCGAAACCGGCGACCGCCTTTGTTCCAATACCGTGAGACCCGAGCCAATCATACCCTATTTTATAAATGTGCATCTATATCTTGTTGCATCAATCATACATGTTGCGCTGCAACGCATATCTCATGGGTCCGGGTAAATAGTGAATCACCTAATTTAAATATGGAATTGTGCGGGATTGTTATTATGTTGTCCCGGTTCCATTTAATTTTGCCGTAGCGCACCTATGCCATGTGTTGCCATGTTAATCAACATTTAATATGCGGGGTAGAAAAATAACGCGAATCTAATAATTATTTGTTCGGGTTTCCGATCCCGCTTAATTGGATAAGTTGCATCGCATTATAATTGCCATGTCATGCATATCATCTTGATTATGCTGGATCTTCTTTATTCGTAGTAGTAAGACTTGCATACGTTGTGTGTTCCAGCATTTGCTTCTTCCCGGATAGGATCGCGAAGTGGTGTGGTGAGATACGACGAGTTCTCCGGATGTTCCTCGGCAAGCTTTAACAGGCAAGCATTTCCCCTATACTCCTGTCCCTGCAGGAGTCGCTCGCCTATTTTATTTTGCCTTCTCCCTCGTGCTATCCTTAAGTTGCGTTCTTGTCACGTGTCCCTTCCACTTGTTACCTCAAGCAGCCCATATTGCCACCATCACTTCCTACAGCTATTGTTTGGTTATCGGGTCTGCCTTGCGAGTCATAGTGCATGCTAGTGCTGTTTTATCTCGTTACCGTTGTTGTTATCTTATCGGGTTATATGTTGGGAAGAATCATGGTTACTTTAGTGGTTGATAATTGTTTAGCGGAGGCATCGGTGGGTCAGCTGCTCATTTTGTGACGGCTCACTTGTGTTTCCTAAATATCTTAGGACCCCGAGTTCTTGTTATACATTCGAGATCGAGCGCTCTAACCACACGTGGGTATGCTTACCGGGTCTCCCCTCGACCACTGCCGGAATCTACAGCTTTGTCCAGTGGCCACAACTAGTTTGGATGTTTGTTTTGTTTCTCCCGGGCGTGCAAGCTTGTTTCTTTGTGGTCAGATGATATGATGTTACTTTTGGGGAAGCCGTGAGTGCCTTGTATCCCCGTTGTCTCTTGCACGTCCGTAGGTGCGACACGTATTGTTAAGAGGTCATCCTCTAGTGGGCTCTGATCCTCTTAGCCGTCCTCGCAACAGCTAGGTCCGCCTCGGAGTTTTGATCGGGCTCCGAAACGGGTTAACTTAGTTAGGTGGCTTCCTGGACATGTTTGTAGTGAAGGAGAGTGCGTGTCGTGATATCCACCTGTCGTAAGTGGGTTGATCGTGCGTGTGGGCACATTTGGGCACCCCTGCAGGGTTACAATCTTATCGATAAGCCGCGTCCGCGGTTATGGACGACTTGGAGCTGTATGACTCGACCATAGACAACTTACACCTGTTGATTCAATACTAATAACTTGTATAGTAAGATAGAACAACTTAAATAATAACTGGTTAAAACTTGACAACCGTGTGAGTGCCTTTGTAAGTACTTCTTTGCGAAGGGGGAAAGCGTTGGCTGTGTTATGTTTGCAGAGTATAGAACTGTTAGTTGTGCGCTCTCTCACCTTCTCTGATTAGACGAATGTTGTAGAGTGTCTCTATAGGTTTTTAGTGCTTGCGCACTGCCGCTTAACCCCACCATATTGCCTATGACGTTCCTCTTGCGTCCTCTAAGTCCCCTGCGTGCCTCAAGTACAAAGGACGACTGGTTGACGAATGCTTATACGTCTTGAAGTCTTGTTAAGTACGAACCCGTACTTATTGCTGCTTCTACGGGATATAACCGGGCAGGTATGAAGATATGTTCGATGAAGACGACGCTAGCGAGGTTACCCTTCCGGCTTGGCCTGGGCAGGGTTATGGACGCCACTGGTTATCTTCAGGACTCTTAGTCCAATTTGTATCTTGTCCGTACTCGGACGTATTTGATCTTTTGTATGATTTGGATCTTTGTATTTTATATCTGTATCTTGACTCGTTGGAGTCGTTGTTGTAATATATGTATCTTGTGGGCTCTATTGTAATCCTGTTGTAATGTTACCGCTCGTGATTGATTCCACCCACATCACGTGTGTGTTTTGGCGTGTACGAGGCGCTTGGTGGTGCGTCTCCTAAAATCGATATCATGCGGATTTAGGCGAATTCGCTGGGATCCTCATGGTACCGGTTTTGGGGCGTCACAAAGTTTAAATTTATCATCTCTAGCTTTTATGAGAGCATTTGTAATATGTTTTGTAAAGGCCAAATTTATAGCACTAGCATTAGGACTTTTAGCAAGTTTTTGTAAGAACTTTATAACTTCAGAGATGTGACAATCATCAAAATCTAAACCATTATGATCTAAAGCAATGGGATCATTGTCCCCAATATTGGAAAAAAATTCAGCAGTTTTATCACAAGTAGTTTCAGCAGTTTTAGCAGGTTCAGGCAGTTTCGCAAGCTTTGCATTAGGAGTAGAAACATTGCCAACACCAATTATTTTACCATTGATAGTAGGAGGTGTAGCAACATGTGAAGCATTTTCATTACTAGTGGTGGTAATAGTCCAAACTTTAGCTACATTATTCTCTTTAGCATTTTCTTCTTTTTCCCACCTAGCACGCAATTCCGCCATCAATCTTATATTCTCATTAATTCTAACTTGGATGGAGTTTGCTGTAGCAAATGACTTAATATCTTTATTTTCATTAGACATAACTTTCAATTTCAAAAGATCAACATCAGCAGCAAGACTATCAACTTTAGAAGCAAGTATATCAATTTTGCCAAGCTTTTCTTCAACAGATTTGTTAAAAGCAGTTTGTGTACTAATAAATTCTTTAAGCATGGCTTCAAGACCAGGGGGTGCATTCCTATTATTTTTGTAAGAATTCCCATAAGAATTACCATAACCGTTACCATCATTATAAGGATATGGCCTATAGTTGTTACTAGAATTATTCCGATAAGCATTGTTGTTGAAATTATTATTTTTAATGAAGTTCACATCAACATGTTCTTCTTGGGCAACCAATGAAGCTAACGGAACATTATTAGGATCAACATTAGTCCTACCATTAACAAGAATAGACATAATAGCATCAATCTTATCACTCAAGGAGGAGGTTTCTTCAACAGAATTTACCTTCCTACCTTGTGGAGCTCTTTCCGTGTGCCATTCAGAGTAATTAATCATCATATTATCAAGAAGCTTTGTTGCAGCGCCTAGAGTGATGGACATAAAAGTACCTCCAGCAGCTAAATCCAATAGGTTCCGCGAAGAAAAATTCAGTCCTGCATAAAAGGTTTGGATGATCATCCAAGTAGTCAGTCCATGGGTTGGGCAATTTTTAACCAAAGATTTCATTCTTTCCCATGCTTGGGCAACATGCTCATTATCCAATTGCTTAAAATTCATTATGCTACTTCTCAAAGATATAATTTTAGCATGAGGATAATATCTACCAATGAAAGCATCCCTACATTTAGTCCATGAATCAATACTATTCTTGAGCAAAGATAGCAACCAATCTTTAGCTCTTCCTCTTAATGAGAAAGGAAACAATTTTAATTTTATAATGTCACCATCTACATCCTTATACTTTTGCATTTCACATAGTTCAACAAAATTATTAAGATGGCCAGCAGCATCATCAGAACTAACACCAGAAAATTGCTCTCTCATAACAAGATTCAGTAAAGCAGGTTTAATTTCAAAGAATTCTGTTGTAGTAGTAGGTGGAGCAATAGGTGTGCATAAGAAATTATTATTATTTGTGTTTGTGAAGTCACACAAGTTAGTATTTTCAGGAGTACTCATTTTAGCAATAGTTAATAAAGCAAACTAGATAAAGTAAATGCAAGTAACTATTTTTTTTGTGTTTTTTTAATATGGAGAACGCAAACAAGATAGTAAATAAAGTAAAGCAAGTAACTAATTTTTTTGTATTTTGATATAATGCAGCAAACAAAGTAGTAAATAAAGTAAAGCAAGACAAAAACAAAGTAAAGAGATTAGAAGTGGAGACTCCCCTTGCAGCGTGTCTTGATCTCCCCGGCAACGGCGCCAGAAATTTATTTGCTGGCGTGCAGTTGACGTGGGAGTTAGAAATCTCTATGGTGCAATTTCCTTCACGTCCCCGGCAACGGCGCCAGAAATTTAGCTTGACATGCGTACATCACGCGACCATTGGGAACCCCAAGTGGAAGGTGTGATGCGTACAGCAGTAAGTTTCCCTCAGTAAGAAACCAAGGTTTATCGAACCAGTAGGAGCCAAGAAGCACGTTGAAGGTTGATGGTGGCGGAGTGTAGTGCGGCGCAACACCAGGGATTTCGGCGCCAACGTGGAACCTGCACAACACAACCAAATTACTTTGCCCCAACGTGACAGTGAGGTTGTCAATCTCACCGGCTTGCTGTAACAAAGGATTAGATGTATAGTGTGGATGATGATGTTTGCAGAAAATAGTAAGAACGAGTATTGCAGTAGATTCTATTCGATGTAAAGAATGGACCGGGGTCCACAGTTCACTAGTGGTGTCTCTCCCATAAGAAATAGCATGTTGGGTGAACAAATTATAGTTGGGCAATTGACAAATAAAGATGGCATGACAATGCACATACATGTTATGATGAGTAGTGTGAAATTCAATTGGGCATTACAACAAAGTACATAGACCGCTATCCAGCATGCATCTATGCCTAAAAAGTCCACCTTCATGTTATCATCCGAACCCCTTCCAGTATTAAGTTGCAAACAACAGACAATTGCATTAAGTATGGTGCGTAATGTAATCAACACAAATATCCTTAGACATAGCATTGATGTTTTATCCCTAGTGGCAACAGCACATCCACAACCTTAGAACTTTCTGTCACTATCCCAGATTTAATGGAGGCATGAACCCACTATCGAGCATAAATACTCCCTCTTGGAGTTACAAGTAACGACTTGGCCAGAGCCTCTACTAATAACAGAGAGCATGCAAGATCATAAACAACACATAGATGATAGATTGATAATCAACATAACATAGCATTCCATATTCATCGGATCCCAACAAACGCAACATATAGCATTACAAATAGATGATCTTGATCATGTTAGGAAGCTCACAAGATCCGACAATGATAGCACAATGAGGAGAAGACAACCATCTAGCTACTGCTATGGACCCATAGTCCAGGGGTGAACTACTCACACATCACTCCGGAGGCGACCATGGCGGTGAAGAGTCCTCCGGGAGATGATTCCCCTCTCCGGCAGGGTGCCGGAGGCGATCTCCTGAATCCCCCGAGATGGGATTGGCAGCGGCGACGTCTCTGGAAGCTTTTCGGTATCGTGGCTCTCGGTACTGGGATATTCTCAACGAAGGCTATATGTAGGCGGAAAGGTAGGTCAGGGGGCATCACGAGGGGCCCACACAACAGGGCCGCACGGCCAGGGCCTGGGCCGCGCCGCCCTGGCGTGTCGCCGCCTCGTCGCCCCACTTCATTTCCCTTTCGGACTTCTGGAAGCTTCATGGAAAAATAAGACCCTGGGCGTTGATTTCGTCCAATTCCGAGAATATTTCCTTACTAGGATTTCTGAAACCAAAAACAGCAGAAAACAACAACTGGCTCTTCGGCATCTCATTAATATGTTAGTGCCGGAAAATGCATAAATATGAAATAAAGTATGTATAAAACATGTAGGTATTGTCATAAAACAAGCATGGAACATAAGAAATTATCGATACGTTGGAGACGTATCAGCAGCATCAAGAGTTTTACTAGCATAATGAATAACATTCAACTTTTTATCTACTCGCTGTCCAAGAACAGCACCTACAACAAAATCACTAGCATCACACATAATTTCAAAAGGTAAATTCCAATCAGGAGATTCAACTACAGGAGCAGTTGTTAAGGCTTTCTTTAGAGTTTCAAAAGCTTCCTTACAATCATCATCAAAAACAAAAGGTACATCTTTTTGAAGAAGATTAGTAAGAGGCTTTGAAATTTTAGAGAAATCTTTAATAAATCTCCTATAAAAACCAGCATGACCAAGAATACTACGAATACCTTTAACATCCCTAGGATAGGGCATCTTCTCAATTGCTTCAACTTTAGCTCTATCAACTTCAATACCTCTCTCAGAAATTTTATGTCCCAATACAATTCCTTCATTAACCATAAAGTGGCATTTCTCCCATAGAACAAGGTTAGTTTCTTCACATCTCTGCAAAACTTTATCAAGGTTTTGCAAACAATCATCAAAAGAATTCCCATAGACAGAAAAATCATCCATGAATACCTCTACAATCTTTTCACAAAAGCCATGAAAAATAGCAGACATGCATCTTTGAAAAGTAGCAGGAGTATTACATAAACCAAAAGGCATACGACTATAAGCATAAGTTCCATAGGGACAAGTGAAAGTGGTTTTCTCTTGATCTTTAGCTCTAACAGCAATTTGTGAAAACCCAGAATAACCATCAAGAAAGCAGAAATGAGTATTTTTAGATAACCTTTCTAGCATTTGATCAATAAAAGGTAAAGGTTAATGATCTTTCTTAGTAACTTTATTAACCTTTCAAAAATCAATGCACATTCTATACCCTACAACTACTCTTTGAGGGATGAGCTCATCAATATCATTAGGTACAACAATTATTCCTCCTTTCTTAGGAACACAATGCACAGGACTAACCCATCTACTATCAGCAATAGGATATATAATACCAGCTTCAAGAAGTTTCAATACCTCATTCCTTACCACATCCTTCATCTTAGGAATTAGACGACACTGATGTTCAACCACAGGCTTTGCATCATCTTCCATGTTGATGGCATGTTGGCAAACAGAGGGAGAAATCCCCTTCAAGTCATCAAGAGTGTAGCCAATAGCTCCTTGGTGTTTCTTCAATATTTCCAATAATCTTTCTTCCTCAAAATCTGAAAACTTAGCACTAATAATAACAGGATATGTTTTCTTATCATCAATATAAGCATACTGAAGATTATCAGGTAAAGGTTTCAAATCAAAAACAGGATCTTCCTTTGGTGGTGGTGTTGTACCTAGATCTTCGACCGGTAAGTCATGTTTAAGAATGGGTTGACGAAGGAAAATTTCATCAAGCTCATTCCTTTCTTCCCTAAAGACTTCACTCTCATGATCCTCCAAATATTGCTGCAAAGGATTATTAGGATCAAGAGCAATGGATGCAAGTTGTTCAACTCTAAAATCATCATTAGCCAATTCAGCTTCATAAGGAACTTTGGAAAATTTAGAGAAATTAAACTCATAAGATTCACCAGCAAAGGAACTTTCACAATTTTCTCTTTCTTGCAATCTATAATAGCTCCACAAGTATTTAGAAAAGGTCTACCAAAAATGATAGGACACGTCTTACTAGCAGCAGAACCAAGTACCAAAAAGTCAGCAGGATATTTAATCCTACCACATAGAACTTCCACATCTCGAACAATACCAATAGGAGAGATAGTTTCTCTATTAGCTAGCCGAATAACCACATCAATATCTTCAAGTTCACAAGAACCAATTTCATGCATGATTTCCCTGTAAAGCTCATAAGGAATGGCACTAGAACTTGCATCAATATCGCATAAACCATAATAACAATGATCACCAAATTCTTACAGAGAGCATAGGAACACTGGCTTTTCTAGACTTACTAGGGTGCGAAACAATATTAGAAGCATCTTCATAGAAAATGATGTGACCATCTTCTACATTTTCAGTCACAAGGTCTTTAACTATTGCAACAACAGGTTCAACATTTATTTGCTCCTCAATTTCTATAGGTTTCTTTGCACTTTTGTTAACCACACTAGTTATAACAGAATACTCCTTCATTTTAGCAGGAAAATGAATTTTTTCAATATAAGCTTCAGGAAGAATGCGATCAACAGTTTTAACTTC
The DNA here is from genome assembly GCF_019359855.2 of Lolium perenne. Classification (NCBI taxonomy): domain Eukaryota; kingdom Viridiplantae; phylum Streptophyta; class Magnoliopsida; order Poales; family Poaceae; genus Lolium; species Lolium perenne. The sequence goes on from NC_067250.2 coordinate 30,719,265, forward strand.
AATACATTTACCTATAGGTGAATCAGTTTTATCTTTGTAAGGTTCATGATACTTATTAAACTCTTCCTAGGCAATTCAAATTGAGAGGCAAAAGCATTATAAAAATTTGCAACAACTTGAGAGTCAAGACCATAAGTAGCCCTCATATTTCGAAATTTATCAGTATCCATAAAAGTTTCAATGCATTCATAATCATAATTTATACCTGACTCTCTACCTTTGTCTTTCTCCCATCCTTCAGTATTCTCCTGAATCCGATCAAGAAGGTCCCATTTAAACTCTTCTTTGTTGCGCGTGAATGATCCAGAACAAGTAGTATCCAGCAGGGTTTTATCTTGAAAAGAAAGTCTTGCATAGAAATTATCAATGATGATATTACCAGGAAGCTCATGAATGGGGCATTTAAGCATTAAAGACTTCAATCTCCCCCATGCTTGGGCAATACTCTCTCCATCATGAGGCCAGAAATTATATATGCGGTTTCGGTCTTTGTGAATTTCACTTGGAGGATAGAATTTAGAATAAAATAGAGGCATAATATCCTTCCAATCAAGAGAATGCCCATTCTTCAGCAGTTTATACCAATGGGCCGCTTTACCAGACATCGACATAGAGAATAGTTTCTTCCTAACTTCATCCATAGAAATACCTGCACACTTGAATAACCCGCATAATTCATGTAAAAACAGTAAATGATGTCCAGAATGGACAGTTCCATCCCCTTCATAGCGGTTATCCACAACACGTTCAATAATTTTCATAGGTATTTTATATAGGAATTCAAGAGAAGATCTCTCCATAATGAATTATAGCAGGCGGCAGAAATAAAAACAGCACGTACAATAAAAGTTTTCCATACCAATTTCACTTACCAACAACGCTTCACTCCCTGGCAACGGCGCCAGAAAATAGTCTTGATGACCCACAAGTATAGGGGGTGTATCGTAGTACTTTCGATAAATAAGAGTGTCAAACCCAACGAGGAGTAGAAGGTGTTGACAAGCAGTTTCGATGAATGATTCACTGTAAATTCTCACAGACAAGTTTTCAGGAGGTTTTGATATAGCAGATAAATAAAATACAAGTAAGTAAAATGCGAGAATAATAATTGCAGCAAGTGTCCCAATCCTTTTTAGCACAAAGGACAAGCCGGTTTGTTTACTTATGATGACCAAACGTTCTTGAGGACACACGGGAATTTAGTCTAGTGCTTTCGCTTCATATAGTTGATTAATCTTCATTGTTTTGATAAGTGTTGTATGGGTGAACCTATGCTAATGCACCGCCCTTCCTAGGACTAATACATACTTGTGATTAAACCCCTTGCAAGCATCCGCAAATACAAGAAATTAATTAAGATAAATCTAACCACAGCCTTAAACTCTGAGATCCTGCTATCCCTCATGCATCGATATACCAACGGGGGTTCAGGTTGCTGTCACTCCGGCAACCCCACAATTAGCAAACGAATACAAGATGCATTCCCCTAGGCCCATAAAGGTGAAGTGTCATGTAGTCGACGTTCACATGACACCACTAGAAGAATAACACCACAACTTAAATATCAAACCATTAAATATTACTCAACATAGTTCACTACTAACATTTAGACTTCACCCATGTCCTCAAGAACTAAACGAACTACTCACAAGACATCATATGGAACATGATTAGAGGTGATATGATGATGGATAACAATCTGAACATAAACCTTGATTCAACGGTTTCACTCAATAGCATCAATAACAAGGAGTAATCAACACCGGGAGAGTTTCCCCTATGAAATACTCAAGATTCAACCCTAGATGTTACAGCGGAGACGAGGTGCAGCGGTGGAGATGACGGTGTCAGTGGTGGAGATGATGATGATCCCAATGAAGTCCAGCTCGATGACGGTGATGATGGCGACGATTTCCCCCCTCCGGGAGGGAATTTCCCCGACAGATTTCTGCCTGCCAGAGAGCTCTTTTCTCTCTGGTGTTTTCCGCCTCGAGGAGGCGGCGATGACTATCCTCGATGTTCCCCCGCACCTTAGGGTTTCTGGGAGATGAAGTACATGAAAGGGCGATGGCCGAGGGGGTCGTGGGCCCCCTCCCCACGTGGCGGCGTGCCGGCATAGGTGGCCGCGCCGGCCCATGGGGAGGGCCCATGGCGGCCCTCCTCGGCCTCCCCTTTTGGCTGGCTCCGTCATCTCGAAAAATAGGAGCTTCGGTATATTTTCCGTCAATTGTTGATCTTTAGAAATATTGTATCCTGACGGTGCTTTTTCCAGCAGAATTCTGACTCCAGTGAGTAATTCTCCAATAATCATGAAACATGCAAAATAGGTGAAATAACATAAGTATCATCTCTAAATATGAAATATATCAATGAATTACAGTAAATTATGATATAAATAGTGATGCAAAATGGACGTATCAACTGCCCCCAAGCTTAGACCTCACTTGTCCTCAAGCGAAACTGAACTCAGTAAACAAGACCACATGTTTATGGAGTGAAGAGTCGATAAATAAAATACGGACAAGAAGCATCACATTTATTAATTCACACAAGACATTCTTTCTATGGATAGCCCCGGCCTTTTATTTTTCCTTTTCTTTTTTCTCCGACCACCGGAAAGGCCCACTGGGCCGGTCCATCACCACAGCACCGCACGGCCCAGAGTTTCCCGCCCACGGGAAATTAGTTTAAAAATTCTAATTAGAAATTAAAAACTGAAAAGTATCTGCGAGCCTTTTTGTGAATAAAATTAGTTTGGTAGCTCCGATTTCTATGATTCCAATTGCATTACAACAAGTTTGAAAATATCTACCAGATACCACTGACCACGTATTTTTAGGATTTTTATACGATTTTTAGTAAATGAAACTTGACCAATTTTTTCTGATTAGTATTTCTAGCCTCTAAAATTGGAAAATAAACATTTTTGAATGAATTCAATTGAGTTAATCTTATTTTGTTACTGTGCACCTAGGAAAAATTGTAGGATAACGTTGCATAGAAGACAAAAAATTTCCTATCGCGAACACGCAATCCAAGCCAAGATGCAATCTAGAAGATGGGAGCAACGAGGGGATGATCAAGACTAACCCTTGAAGAGATTCCAAAGCCTATAAGAGTAGGCTCTTATTGCTGCGGTAGACGATCACTTGCCGCTTGCAAAAGCGCGTAGAAGATCTTGATCACGATCGGTTCCGGTGCCACGAACGGGCAGCACCTCCGTACTCGGTCACACGTTCGGTTGTTGATGAAGACGACGTCCACCTCCCCGTTCCAGCGGGCAGCGGAAGTAGTAGCTCCTCTTGAATCCGACAGCACGACGGCGTGGTGTCGGTGGTGGTGGAGAAATCCGGCGGAGCTTCGCTTAAGCGTGCGGGATATGGTGGAGGAGAGAGAGACCGCTAGGGTTTGGGGAGAGGGGCGCCGGCTAGGGCACCCTTGAGGGGTGCGGCCATGGTGGTGGCTTGAGTGGCTGGCCAGCCCCTCTCTCCCCCTCTTTATATAGGTGGAAGCCCCAAGGCTTAGGTCAAAGAGTCCGAATAAGACCCCAACAAAAACCTTCCAAGTGTCCAAACCTAGGGGGAGTGGGACTCCCCCCTTTCCTTGGTGGGGTGGCCGGCCACCATGGTGGGGAGTCCACTTGGGACTCCTCCTCCCTTAGGTTGGCCGGCCAAGGTGGGTGGAGTCCCTTTGGGACTCCACCTTCCATCCTTATTTCTTCCGGACTTTTCTAGAACCTTCTAGAACCTTCCGTAGAACCTTCCGGATCATTTTAATTCACATAAAATGACTTCCCATATATGAATCTTATTCTCCGGACTATTCCGGAACTCCTCGTGATGTCCGGGATCTCATCCGGGACTCCGAACAAATATCCGAACTCCATTCCATATTCAAGTACTACCATTTCAACATCCAACTTTAAGTGTGTCACCCTACGGTTCGTGAACTATGCGGACATGGTTGAGTACTCACTCTGACCAATAACCAATAGCGGGATCTGGAGATCCATAATGGCTCCCACATATTCAACGATGACTTTAGTGATCGAATGAACCATTCACATACTATACCAATTCCCTTTGTCTCGCGATATTTTACTTGTCCGAGGTTTGATCTTCGGTATCACTCTATACCTTGTTCAACCTCGTTTCCTGACAAGTACTCTTTACTCGTACCGTGGTATGTGGTCTCTTATGAACTCATTCATATGCTTGCAAGACATTAGACGACATTCCACCGAGAGGGCCCAGAGTATATCTATCCGTCATCGGGATGAACAAATCCCACTGTTGATCCATATGCCTCAACTCATACTTTCCGGATACTTAATCCCACCTTTATAACCACCCATTTACGCAGTGGCGTTTGGTGTGATCAAAGTACCTTTCCGGTATAAGTGATTTATATGATCTCATGGTCATAAGGACTAGGTAACTATGTATCGAAAGCTTATAGCAAATAACTTAATGACGAGATCTTATGCTACGCTTAATTGGGTGTGTCCATTACATCATTCATATAATGATATAACCTTGTTATTAATAACATCCAATGTTCATGATTATGAAACTAATCATCCATTAATCAACAAGCTAGTTTAAGAGGCATACTAGGGACTTCTTGTTGTCTACATATCACACATGTACTAATGTTTCGGTTAATACAATAATAGCATGATATATAAACATTTATCATAAACATAAAGATATAAATAATAACCACTTTATTATTGCCTCTAGGGCATATCTCCTTCAGTCTCCCACTTGCACTAGAGTCAATAATCTAGTTTACATTTGTAAAGATATAACACCTTGGCCTTATGGTGCTTTATCATGTATTGCTCACGGGAGAGGTTTTTAGTCAACGGATCTGACACGCTCAGAAACGTATGTATTTTGTAATTCATTTGCGTCTCAACGCATCACTCATTTCCAAATGAGTTGGCATTAAATATGTTTGATCTTATGGTGGAACCTTAATTCCACGGTCTGAAATAAGTCACTAATATTGTCACATACAATATAGCTTCAAAGTTCTGACACTATCGGAACTACACCAAGTTCTCAAAGAACTTCTTGACTCAACATCCTTAGTCATTTGTCAAAACAAATGACATACTCTGCCTTCGTTTTGTAGAATCCATCACAATATTTAGAACTCTTCTAAATCTAACATAGACAACTTCTAGTTCATTGTGCTACCTTTAAAACAACACTTAGTCTAATTTGAGATTGAAATTCTATTTTGATATGTGACAAAATAAATATCGGTGTAACACCTTACAGCGATTTGTTTGTCATTTATTCATACAAAAATATATATGTATATCCTTAGTTCTTCTAAGGTGCTCAAGGATATTCTTACTGTCGTCCTATGATCATCTTATGAATCATTCTGGTATATGCTCATAACATTTTAGAGCACAAGATATCTGATTTTGTACATTTTATTTGTGATCTAAAATCACTCATGTATTTTTACTCATCGAGTGTCAGATACACTCAAGTCTTGTTAAACCTTCACATGACAAGAACATTTTCTTAATATTTCTATATTGAACTATTTCAATATCAATTCTATGTACTTTGACTTAAACTTATTATGTGTTTCAATCTATCTTCATAGACCTTGACACTAAATATGTTTTAGTCCATATCCTTTCATTGAAGTTAATTTTCAATGAAACCTTTTAATCAAGTATGTAATTACATTATTTATAACCAACTATATGTCTTCTACATAAGTATTATAAATATGTCTCAGCGCTCCCACTTAATTTCTTGCAAATGCAAGCCTCTTCATCGTCTCTGATGAAATCAAAAACTCTTTGACTATTTCATCCAGTGAAGATTCAAACTCCGCGATACTTACTTCATCCAATTGAAGTTCGTATACCTATCTAGTATTTCACGGACCAGCAAAACTCTTGGTTTGTATCTAGTATACACCTTTAATATACACTTCTGTTAAGTAGTGTATTTTGCCATCCTACTAACATATCTCATAAAAGAAATATGTAGTGATTACTAGAATAATCCACATAGACTATAAGCATTGCTACGGAAGATCTAATCTTATCGTAGTCAACTCTTTGAACTTTGTCGTAAACAATTTTTCGACAAGTCGAGCTTCTTTTAAGGATATTTCATCCAAGTCTATAGATCCATTTACTTTCAAAAAGTATTCATCTATTATGGATTTCATGGCGTATGGCCATTTTAACGGAGTCAGGGCCCATCATAACTTCTTTGTTTTGTAGTTGGTTTATCATTGTTCAAAATCAATCCTTTGTCCACAAATCATTTATTTTATCACAAAGTAAACCATACCTACAAGGTTCAATATGTACTTCGATCTCCATGGCTAAAACACTTTGTAGTCATGAGAGCCATGATCGTCGTGATCGCTTCCGGAATCAATTTCCGATGTTGCGCTACACTGATCATTATGCTCAGGTTCATAAACCTTATCAAATTATATTGTCCTCCCACTCAAATACTTCACTAGAAACAATTTCTTGGAAATAAGAAACATTGACAAACACTTTTGTCTTTGTCTACACAGTGGGAAGAATTCCCAATCAATTCTCTGGGATAACCAACAAAGACATTCATCCGATTTTGGTTGTAAACTTATTTACTTATGCTATGCATACCAAAATTTTAAGAAAAGACTATTAGGATTCATACCCATACCATAACTCGTATGGTGTCATTTCAACGGATCATGATGATGCTCTATTAAGTGTAAAAGCGGTAGTCACTAAAGCATAATCCACAAAAATATAATGGCGTCATAATATTTTATCTCATCATTAATCCAACAAGGTTTGGATACATCTCTCGGATACTTCATCATCACTATGATACTCCAAGAAACATGAGTTGTAGAACAATTTCATAACTCTCTTAGATGTTCGCTAAAACTCGTAATTCAAATATTTCCACCATGATCCAATCATAGATATTTGACTTTTCTATTACGATGATTTCCACTTCATGCTGAAATTTATTTGAATCCATTCAAAATGTTTCAAACTTTTCCTTATTGAATATATCCACATATATACTCAATTCATTGTTTGAAAGTTTTCATGAAGTAGAAGAATCTCCCGCACATAACTATGCCCAGTGAACCACATACATCATCATGTATTTTTCACTAAGTTAGTTGCTGCTCAACTTTTGGCCTATGAACGGTATTTTAATCATTCTCTTTATAAAAGATTTGCAAGCGCCAAATGATTCAAAAATCAAATGACTCCAAAAATCCATTTGCATGGAGTTCCTTCATGCGTTCCTTTCTAACATGACCTAAATGGCGGTTCCACAAATAAGTGGAATTCAAATCATTTTCCTTATGGCATTTTAGCGTCAGTGTTATGTATGTGTGTTTCACCATTAAGATTTATAATAACTTATCCATCGTACATGGAGTAATGTCATAATTTAAACAACTCATTGTTTTTATTTGACCAGAGCAAAATAACAATTTATTAAGCTCTTTATTATAAATTCTAAGGGCTAGATAGAATGCCAATGACGAACATAATAACACTTTATTTTTGTTCCTGACGTGCATTCCTATCATATTCCTTGTCAGTCACTTAGGCCATTGTATTCTTGTATTGCGTTGTTTTGTATGACACTTCATACCAACCAATATAGTACTAATACCCAAGAATTTCATAGTGTGAGTTAACTAGGAATACAACCATAACATGTATATCATTTATATATACCTAAGCTAGACTTTCTAGTCTTCTCTTTTCTTTTTGCCAAAATATCTTTTGCAGTTTCTCTTTTAGCTTTCCTCATTATTCAGAAAAACACTTCAACATCATTAACTTCTAGGTTTGTTGGTCAAATACCAATAACCTTGAGGTTCTTACTTTGAAGTTGATCATCATATGACAAGTGTTCCAGATTTCACTATTAGTAACTTTGTAATATGATGAACAATTTCACTCATAATTTTATCCATCATATCATGACGACTTTCCGAGACCATGTCTGTACATGCTAGGCTCGTAAAGTTTTAACCTTGGTATTTGCATGTGCAAATCTAGCTTGCACCCATTTTATGCACACGTAGAATCTATCACACCCGATCATCACGTGATGCTTCAAACGATAGTCTTAGTAACGGTGCATATTTAAGGATGGTCACTTCATGGATATGCGAATATCGTTAGTGCCCCAATAGTTGGAGGATTGTGACGCCTTGCGTCTTCAACCTTCGTACATTCCCATAAAACTTATGAGTTTATGTAGTCTCACCAAAATATATTCTATCATCTTGCAATAAGGTCTTAGATATCACTTATATCTCATACCTTGATTATTTCTGAAAACTAAATTTTCAGCTCCTTACTTTTCAAACAAATTTGAACTTCAAGTTTCACGGAGACAAGATAACTTTAGGTACTAATTGAAACCATAGCTCTTTGAATCAACAATGTGAGGTTTACTAAAAGTTTGCAATAGGACTTAATCAATTCTTGATTCTTTAACAATACGGTACCAATCCGTAAAGTTTCTAATAAGATTTTAACAGTATTTCTATCTCAGTAACAAGACTAGCGCATAGTAGTAAACGGATGCCAATACTACAAAATTAATTCAAAATACTACTCAGACTATGTTTATGATAATTAGTTCATGTTTTAATCTAATTACTAATGAACTCCCACTTAATACAACATCCCTCATAGTTGTTAAGTGGTACACGATCCAAATCCACTACACCAAAACCGATCATCACGTGAGATGATGTAGCTTCAATGGTGAACATCAACATGTTGATCATATCATCCATATGACTCGTGTTCAACCTTTCGGTTTCCGTTGTCCCGAGGCCATGTCTCAGACATGCTAGGCTCGTCAAGCAAACCCAAGTATTCCGCGTGTGCAACATGGCTTACACCCGTTGTATGTGAATCGTTGAATCTATCACATCCGATCATCACGAGATGCTTTGAAACGACGAACTGTTACAACGGTGCATACGAGGGGAGAACACTTTATTATCTTGATATTAATGTGAGGGATCATCTTATAATGCTACCGTCGCGATCTAAGCAAAATAAGATGCATAAAGGATTAACATCACATGCAGTTCATATGTGATATGATATGGCCCTTTTGTCTTTGCGCCTTTGATCTTCATCTCCAAAGCACGGACATGATCTCCATCATCAACGGGCATGATCTCCATCATTGTCGGCGTAGCGTCAAGGTTCATGGCGCCGTCTTCATGGTTGTTCACCTCATGTAGCAACTATTACAACTATTTTGAAATACTACTCAACATGAAAATTAAAGACAACCATAAGGCTCCTGCCGGTTGCCACAATACAATAATGATCATCTCATACATATTCATCATCATATCATGGCCATATCACATCACCAAACCCTGCAAAAACAAGTTAGACGTCTCTAATTTGGTTTGCATATTTTACGTGGTTTAGGGTTTTCGTGTAAGATCTAATCTACCTACGAACATGAACCACAACGGTGATACTAGTGTTGTCAATAGAAGAGTAAGTTGAATCTTCACTATAGTAGGAGAGACAGACACCCGCAAAGCCTCTTATGCAATACAAGTTGCATGTCGAACGAGGAACAAGTCTCATGAACGCGGTCATGTAAAGTTAGTCCGAGCCGCTTCATCCCACTATGCCACAAAGATGCAAAGTACTCAAACTAAAGACAACAAGAGCATCAACGCCCACAAAACCATTGTGTTCTACTCGTGCAACCATCTATGCATAGACACGGCTCTGATACCACTGTAGGATAACGTTGCATAGAAAACAAAAAATTTCCTATCGCGAACACGCAATCCAAGCCAAGATGCAATCTAGAAGATGGGAGCAACGAGGGGATGATCAAGACTAACCCTTGAAGAGATTCCAAAGCCTATAAGAGTAGGCTCTTATTGCTGTGGTAGACGATCACTTGCCGCTTGCAAAAGCGCGTAGAAGATCTTGATCACGATCGGTTCCGGTGCCACGAACGGGCAGCACCTCCGTACTCGGTCACACGTTCGGTTGTTGATGAAGACGACGTCCACCTCCCCGTTCCAGCGGGCAGCGGAAGTAGTAGCTCCTCTTGAATCCGACAGCACGACGGCGTGGTGTCGGTGGTGGTGGAGAAATCCGGCGGAGCTTCGCTTAAGCGTGCGGGATATGGTGGAGGAGAGAGAGACCGCTAGGGTTTGGGGAGAGGGGCGCCGGCTAGGGCACCCTTGAGGGGTGCGGCCATGGTGGTGGCTTGAGTGGCTGGCCAGCCCCTCTCTCCCCCTCTTTATATAGGTGGAAGCCCCAAGGCTTAGGTCAAAGAGTCCGAATAAGACCCCAACAAAAACCTTCCAAGTGTCCAAACCTAGGGGGAGTGGGACTCCCCCCTTTCCTTGGTGGGGTGGCCGGCCACCATGGTGGGGAGTCCACTTGGGACTCCTCCTCCCTTAGGTTGGCCGGCCAAGGTGGGTGGAGTCCCTTTGGGACTCCACCTTCCATCCTTATTTCTTCCGGACTTTTCTAGAACCTTCTAGAACCTTCCGTAGAACCTTCCGGATCATTTTAATTCACATAAAATGACTTCCCATATATGAATCTTATTCTCCTGACTATTCCTTAAATCCTCGTGATGTCCGGGATCTCATCCGGGACTCCGAACAAATATCCGAACTCCATTCCATATTCAAGTACTACCATTTCAACATCCAACTTTAAGTGTGTCACCCTACGGTTCGTGAACTATGCGGACATGGTTGAGTACTCACTCTGACCAATAACCAATAGCGGGATCTGGAGATCCATAATGGCTCCCACATATTCAACGATGACTTTAGTGATCGAATGAACCATTCACATACTATACCAATTCCCTTTGTCTCGCGATATTTTACTTGTCCGAGGTTTGATCTTCGGTATCACTCTATACCTTGTTCAACCTCGTTTCCTGACAAGTACTCTTTACTCGTACCGTGGTATGTGGTCTCTTATGAACTCATTCATATGCTTGCAAGACATTAGACGACATTCCACCGAGAGGGCCCAGAGTATATCTATCCGTCATCGGGATGAACAAATCCCACTGTTGATCCATATGCCTCAACTCATACTTTCCGGATACTTAATCCCACCTTTATAACCACCCATTTACGCAGTGGCGTTTGGTGTGATCAAAGTACCTTTCCGGTATAAGTGATTTATATGATCTCATGGTCATAAGGACTAGGTAACTATGTATCGAAAGCTTATAGCAAATAACTTAATGACGAGATCTTATGCTACGCTTAATTGGGTGTGTCCATTACATCATTCATATAATGATATAACCTTGTTATTAATAACATCCAATGTTCATGATTATGAAACTAATCATCCATTAATCAACAAGCTAGTTTAAGAGGCATACTAGGGACTTCTTGTTGTCTACATATCACACATGTACTAATGTTTCGGTTAATACAATAATAGCATGATATATAAACATTTATCATAAACATAAAGATATAAATAATAACCACTTTATTATTGCCTCTAGGGCATATCTCCTTCAAAAATACCACGAGTCTCTGTTCATGAAGTTTTGTCTCTGGTTATGATTGTATGTGTGTCACATGCAATGATAGGGTTTACGTTGTTTGTTTTATTTAAACCTTGTCACCTTTTTATTCTAAAATCGTCCAAACCATAATTTGTTACTGTCAAACAACTCCCCTGCATATTTTCATTTTATTTATTTACCCTTGGTTCTTGAGTTTGCTTATTGATTGTATGCATCGTTTACTTTTGCAACGCTAGATACGAACGAGGGAGAAGTTGAAGGGGAGGACTTTGGAGAAGGATTTGAGAAAGACCAGGGACAAGCCAACCAAGGGAAGCCATCTTTTGATATCTGATTTGGTGTCTAGTTGGGTGTCATTTGTTGATCCCCAAAGAACCTTGATTCTATGTGTGTTGTTCTCTCTATCTTTGTTGTCTTTGTATGGTTGCTAGTGGAGTACTCCCTAGTGGTGATACTCCACTATTGTCTTTGTGATTATGGGATGCATGTCATCATGGTCATGCTATTCCACTTGGTTATCTCGTATGCTCAACATGAGCATGTCTCATCCCAAGATAATGACTTACACCACACCCACTCCCTTTGTTGTATAAAGGTATCAATGTAATTATCTTGGTGTATTCTCAACTTGAGAGGAGTATGCCGTGTACCCCATTGGAGAGTATGTTGGATAGTGATACTTCATTATCTAAGTTTGATAATTAGCCCCTCAAACCTGAGAATACATTTCTCCTTGTGTTGTCTTAATACATGCTTACCTTAAGCAAGTATGATCCACACCATTACCCCCTTTTTACACTATCTATGGCGGGATGACTCTCATCTCAGCCATAGTGCAGTACTAGTTCAACTCATGAAACTATAGGTTGGGAACCCCTCAAGGCTTACCTTGTTGTAAATGCTTACGAAATCCTTGGGTAAGTTAACTCTACCCAAGTGTATGTTTTCGATGGAAAAGCAAATGTTTTGAACAAGGTTGTTCGGAGAAATATGGTGGTTTGTTGGTAAACAATGGAAGTGTGTGGGTTATGTTTTTCAAAGGAGCACTGCGTATAAGTGTTCGCCATCCCAACTTTAATTAGCGCAACCACATTATCCAAAGTGGGCACGGGCTTAATCCGTAGTCTGTTGAAATTGGCATGAGCACCCTTCACAACTTTCTAGGGAGGGTCACGACGACCTCTGACGCCGGGTTGCGCTCTAGAGGAGGCAATACACTGTAGTTGCCTATAGCCGGACGATTACTGAGGGTCTTCTGTCATGGCGCCGGAGATACGCTCAAAAGGAGGTATGCTGCCGGGGTGCCGGGAAGGGGTAAGCCCGCAGGGAAGGACTCATGTCAAGGGAGACGGGCGAAAGACTAATTGCTGAAATAATGCCTAGTCTCTCCCCTAATTTCTATTAGACTAAACATTACTTGCATTAATCTTTGATGTTTTTTACTTTATGTATATAAAATTTTGCACACTATGATCATGTTACTAATTATCAACTTAAAATCTTGTGTAGATGGATCCACCGATGTTCACTGAGAGCCGCTAGCTGGGCTGTGATCAGCCCCGCTTTCTGTTTGAGACCGCCCTCATCGAGGTGTCGCGAGCCGTTGGATGCCTGCTGCCCGAGGTGAAGGGAGGACAGATGGAGTGCACCAAGGAGGGCGAGATGTCCTGGATGGTGGTTTGCACACTCCGGGGTTCTCATGTAAGGAACGTCGAGGAGATTGAGGTCCAGGTCTTCGACCACACTTGGGAGGAAGGACTTGTGAGGGTGCTGCAGGCAGCTCTCGCACGCCTTTGCTTCCACCACTGTGCCGAGTTGGAGGCAAAGGGGCTCCCTCACGCCCTCTTGGGGCGCCGCAACGAGGAAGGGATTCCACTATGACTCCCTACATTTGTCCCCTTGGACGCCAGGCTGCCCAGATGGAGAACCTGTTGTTCAAGACTCAGCTCAGCCTTGACTCCTACAGAATGGAGAACGAAGTGCTGAAGCATGAGATGGAAGGACTCAAGTTGGACCTGGAGCTTGCCAAACTGAAGTACCGCCGCCAGCAGAAACAGAAGCTCCGCGTTCGGGAGGCCAACTATATGCTCAAAGTGAAGGTGATGCACCTCAAGTCCGCTCTTCGCGATGCCGAAGAAAAGCTGGAGAGTCTTCAGGGCGAGGGCGAGGATCTCCGTAAGGAGGACACCGTTCTCGTTAGTGACGACGAGGACTACATGGAAGAGGAAGGGCTCGACGGGCTTGATGAAGAGGACGACGATGACCACGCCTTCATCAACGACGAGGCCGAAGAACCCGCGCCTCTCCGCACCATCGAGGCCACCTCGGATGGTGAGGAGGAAGACCCCGAGGAGCCCCCGTTTGACGGCCTTTCCACCCCTCTTGATGACTTCTAGGTGTGCACTTGCGAGACTTATGTTATGAGATGTTGCCCCCGATGTAACGCCGTACTATGTTGGTCCTTATGTGACCTTGTTGGTTGTGAACCTTGAAGCTTTTGGTAGTACCGACGTTTGTGGTTTGGATGTTTGAGTTTGTGTTGTTTGCTTCTTTTACCTTCCGGCAAATTTTTCTTTCATGCATATACATTCCTTCCCCTTGGCAAGCACTTGAACTCCCAAAGCTTTTTTTTCCGTCATCTCATACCTTGTCTATCATCTTTACCTCCCCAGATGGTTGAGACTCGCCGTGGAGGTTCCACTTCCGAAAACCCACCACCACCCCCGGATCCCGACATGGCCCAAATCTTGCGCCTTTTAATGGAGGACCGCCAGCGCGCTCGCGCAGAAAGTGAAGCCAGCATAGCCGCACTCCGGCAGATTGCTCAAGCTGCTGCGGGAAACCGTGGCAATGAAGAAGGAGATGGACACGCAGAAGAAGCCCCAAGGTCACTGCTTAGGGATTTTCAGAATACCAATCCCCCTGTGTTTTCCAAATGCACCGCTCCCCTCGACGCGGATGATTTGCTCCGCACCATCGAGAACAACTTGGAAGTCGCTGCCGTGGGAGATCATGAGAAAGTTCTTCTCGCCACCCATTTTCTTTCCGGCCCTGCACGAGCCTGGTGGGAGAACGTCAAAGCTATGCAAGCTGCTGATCATGTCATTAACTGGGAAGAGTTCACCGCCAAGTTCCACAAGGCCCATATTCCTACGGGATTGATCAAGATGAAGCGTGACGAGTTCTTCAACTTAAAGCAGAATGACGCCAATGTGGTGGATTATCTCGACAAGTTTCACAACTTAGCAAGGTACGTCCCTCAGGACACCGACAATGATGAGAAAAAGCGCGACCGTTTTATGAATGGTCTGCATGAAGAGATCCAGAGTATCCTCGTGGTTGTACCCTACCCCGACTTGGAGGCGCTAGTGGATGCTGCCATCATGGTGGAATCCAAGCGCAAGGCTGCTTATGAGACCAGGAAGCGCAAGATGCAACAGCAACAGAGTGGACCCAGCAACCCCAAGTACCGCAGCCCACATCCTGCCAGACCATCTAATCCGCCCCAGAGGAACTCCACCCCAGCTCCTACATACCTTCCCAACCCCTTCAACACCAACCGTTCAACTCCACAGTATCGTACCAGAGGAGGAGGTTACAACAATAACCCTCGCCCCAATCCCCCAGCTCGTACTCAGGGAGATGGTTGCTTCGCTTGCGGGAAGCCGGGGCACTTCTCTCGTGAGTGCCCTACCAAGATGAAAACGCCTCAGCGCGCCAATGCACCAAGGCCCAACCAAGCTCAAGCTAGAACTGCGTCAGGAAAGAAGCCTATTATCAAGAAGCAAGCCAATGCCACCCATGGACACCTGAACCATGCCAACGCTGAAGAGGCTGAGGAAGCTCCGGACATTGTGATGGGTACGTTCCTAGTTCACTCCACTCCTTCCCGAGTTCTTTTTGATTCAGGAGCATCTCATTCATTCGTTACCGAACCCTTCGTTAAGAAAAGTGGGATGAAACCGACTACCATGAGACGCCTCATGTTAGTTCAAATTCCCGGATCCACCGCTAAAACCCGACTATCTTGCAAAAACGCTCCTATAATCATACAAGGTGTACCTTTCCACTCCGATCTTATAGTTTTAGGGGCTCAAGGCTTAGAGGTAATACTTGGAATGGACTGGATGACCAAGTATAAGGGACACATTGACTGGGTCCAAAAATCCATTACCCTAACCAATGATCAAGGCCTACCAGTAAAATACACGACCACTTTACACTCATCCAAAGCCTTCTGCAAGAAAAGCATCTCTGGACCCACCCTTGACCAAGTTCCTATTGTCTGCGAGTATCCTGATGTTTTCCCGGAGGAATTGCCCGGTATGCCCCCAGATAGGGATATCGAGTTTATCATAGAGCTAATTCCGGGTACCGCACCTATATCCCATAGACCATATCGTATGAACCCCCAAGAGCTGATCGAATTAAAGAGACAATTGGATGACATGTTAGAGAAAGGTCTGATCCGACCTAGTGCTTCACCATGGGGATCACCTGTGATCTTCGTGGACAAAAGAGATGGAACCATTCGCTTATGTGTGGATTACCGGAGGCTCAATGATGTCACCATCAAAAACAAGTACCCTCTGCCCAAGATTGATGATCTATTTGACCAGATGAATGGAGCCAAAGTTTTCTCCAAGATAGACCTTCGCACCGGATATCACCAGCTCAAGGTCAGAGAATAGGACATTCCCAAGACTGCCTTTACTACCCGTTATGGATTGTACGAGTACACTGTAATGTCCTTTGGACTCACAAATGCCCCCGCCTACTTCATGAACCTCATGAACAAGGTCTTCATGGAATACCTCGACAAATTTGTTGTGGTTTTCATCGATGACATCTTGGTTTACTCCAAAACTGAAGAGGAGCATGAAGAACATCTAAGACTTGTTTTGGGTACCCTTAGACAACATCAACTCTATGCTAAGTTCAGTAAATGTCAGTTTTGGCATAAGGAAGTTGGATTTCTTGGCCACGTCCTATCTGCCAGAGGACTCTCGGTTGATCCCTCTCTAATCAAGTCCATTGTGGAACGACAACCCCCTAAGAACATTACGGAGGTAAGATCCTTCCTCGGATTGGCAGGATATTACCGCAAGTTCGTTGAAGGATTCTCAAGTATCGCCAAACCTATGACTCTTCTGCTCAAAAAGGATAAGAAGTTTGAATGGACGGATAAGTGCGAAGAGAGTTTCCAGGAATTAAAAAGGCGACTTGTCTCAGCTCCCATCTTGACCATGCCCGATGTCACCAAGGACTTCGTGATCTATTGTGATGCATCCAAGCTTGGTCTTCAAAGTGTCTTAATGCAAGAAGGTAAAGTAATCTCCTATCTCTCCCGACAACTCAAATCTCATGAAGCCAACTACCCCACCCATGACCTGGAGTTAGCCGCCGTAGTTCATGCCCTCAAGACTTGGCGCCACTATCTCATTGGAAATCGATGTGACATCTACACTGATCACAAAAGCCTTAAGTATATTTTCACTCAGAGAGAGTTGAACATGCGATAGAGAAGGTGGATCGAGTTGATCAAAGACTATGATCTCAGTATCCATTACCACCCTGGAAAAGCCAACGTAGTCGCCGACACCCTCAGCAGAGAACCTTGTTCCCTCAACAACCGACTAAAAGTCGAGCAACCCTTGCTATATCAAGAGTTTGAAGAATTCGGATTAGAGTTGGTTAGCCACGGATTTCTTGCTGCCATGGAGGTCAGACCTACCTTACAAGATCAGATCAAGGAAGCCCAAATGGGTCATGAGAGTATTGAAGGAATCAAGCGCCGTATGAGCAAGGAAGGAGTAGCTGGATTTTCTATCGACCCTGAGGGAATTCTGTGGTACAACGGACGTCTTTGCGTACCAAGCATTCCTGCTCTGAAGAACCTAATAATGGAGGAGGCCCATAATACTCCTTACTCTATTCACCCTGGAGGGACCAAAATGTATCAAGACCTGAAAGACACCTTTTGGTGGCACAGAATGAAGCGGGATATTGCCTTCTTTATCGCTCGGTGCGATATCTGCCAGAAGGTTAAAGCTGAGCACCAAAGCCCTGCTGGACTTCTGCAACCTTTGCAAAGACCGGTGTGGAAGTGGGACGAAGTGGGAATGGATTTTATCACCGGCCTTCCCAGATCTAGCCGTGGACATGATTCAATTTGGGTAATAGTCGATCGGCTCACAAAAGTCGCTCATTTCCTGCCTGTCAAGACCACCGATCACGGAAGAGCGTTAGCCGACCTTTACATCTCGCGAATTGTTAGTCTTCATGGAGTTCCCAAGGTTACCGTGTCAGATCAAGGCACTCAGTTCACTTCCCGATTTTGGCAAAAGCTTCACGAAGCTATGGGCACCAAGTTATCCTTTAGCACCGCATATCACCCTCAGACCGGAGGACAGACCGAAAGAGTAAATCAGATTCTGGAAGACATGCTCCGAGCCTTCGTTCTTGCTTATGGAACCAAATGGGAAAATTGCCTGCCATTCGCAGAGTTCTCTTATAATAACAGCTATCAGGCAAGTCTCCAGATGGCACCCTTTGAGGCCCTATATGGAAGGAAGTGTCGAACCCCTCTCAACTGGTCCGAGACCGGAGAAATCCAAGTGTTCGGGCATGATGTACTTAGAGAAGCCGAGGAACAAGTATTGCTTATTCGTGACCGTCTGAAAGCTGCACAGTCCCGCCAAAAGAGTTATGCCAACATCAAGCGCCAGGAATTGACTTTCAGCATCGGCGATTTTGCCTATCTTCGGGTGACACCCCTCAAGGGAATGAAACGTTTCCATGTCAAGGGCAAGCTAGCACCAAGATATATTGGCCCTTTCAAGGTACTAGGCCGAAGAGGAGAAGTGTCTTACCAACTTGAATTGCCCCCCGAATTGTCGGAGTTCCACGACGTCTTCCATATCTCTCAACTTCGGAAATGTCTCCAAGCACCGGACAAACCCGAGGTCTTCAAGGATATCGATTATCGGGAAATCGAGTTGAATCATGACTTAACCTACCGAGAGAACCCCGTTCGTATTTTGGAGGAAGCCGTTAGAGTTACCCGCCGGAGAAAGATTAAGTTCTTCAAAGTTCAATGGAGTAACCACTCTGAAGATGAAGCCACCTGGGAAAGAGAGGATTACCTAAGACATGAGTTTCCCTATCTTTTCAAGCTCCTAGCCTTGGAATCTCGGGACGAGATTCTTTTAAGGGGGGAAGGTCTGTAACACCCCATTTTTCAGAACCTGCATTTTTTTCCTCTTGCTTAAAATTTTGAACCAACAAAAACTTTCATTATATGGTTGTGAGTGTACTTAATTGTGTTTCATGCTTAGCCTAGTTTTAAATTCTTCACTAAGAGTTTAACTTTGGAAAATAACCTTGAAAGATATTTTAGTACCTCACATAGAATCATTAGGGTTTGCCCATTTTTGCAAATGGCAACATTTTTAGTTATTCACTTCATCACCAAAAACCCTAGTTCTACTAGATGACCACCACCATCATGACAAGAGGGAACACTCCCCTCTCTTCTCTTGATGATGACACCTCCTGATCTAGGGTTACACCAACAACATCACCACCACTCCTTTCACTTATTTTATTTCTTCAACACATGTGCTCATGCACCTGGTACCAAAACTTGGCACATGCATTTGGCATGGCCCCCTTCTTTCTTTTCACCCCTGCCCCTTTTTTACTTTTTCTCCTTATCTCTCTTGGAGAATGGCCGAGAGGGAAAGAGGAGGGGAAACTTCCCCCTCTCTTTTCTCTTCTTCCCTCTCTCTCTCATTTCTTCTCTGGTTTGGGTCGTGGTCGACACCACCTCTCCCTCTCTTGACCTGGCCCAACCCTTGCCCCCTTCCACCTCTCTCTCTTGGCCCAAACACCACAACACCCCCTCTCCCCCGCCAAAACCCTAGCCCTAAAATGCACGCGCGCGCCACGCTGGAAGTGGCATGATGGCCCGATGCCTCGCATCGCCCGCCATCAGCCTCGTCTGCCGCGCGCCTCCTCGACTCCCTCCCCCTTGCTGACGCCACTAGGGCGACGTCGCCGTGGGGCCAGATGGTGACGCCAGCCCTTGGCCGCTGGTTGGCCCTCGCCACCGCCGCTCCACCACCCGCACCCCTCTCTGCCTATAAAGCCGCCCCAGCGCTACCTATCTCCCCTCAGCTCCCTCACTCACCACGCCGCCAGGCTGCCTCTCCCACTGTCTGGCTGCTCGAGCAGTAGCCCGAGCAGCTGTGTGCCGCGTCGAGACGCTCACCGCGGTCACCGCGTGGGTGATGCGCAGGAGGTCACCACCACGGCGCCCATGATGCTCCCCTCTCTCTTTTTCTTCGTCGTCACCACCGTCTGCGTCTCCTGACCCTGCCCCCTTCTTTTCCTCACCAGGGACGCCGCAGAACGCCGCCACCCTCGACGCTCCGACGCCGTCTGTGACGAAGGCGACGCCGAGCAAGGAGGAGCAGCAGCGCCTGGACGCCGCCTGGACGACCACGAGCCTCGTGACCCCGCCGTCTCCACGCCTGCACGCCACCGAGTCGCCGTTGACCACTGGTAAGCCGCCGCGCCGCTCCCTTCTTCTCCTGCGCCGGCGAGCGCCGCAGACGTCAAGCACGCGCCGGATCTGGACCGTCGGATCCAGATCGGACGGGCGCATGGCGCATGCACGGCCACGTCCGTCGGCCTGGCCCGCCATGGGCCCCGGCCTTTTCTTTTTCCTTTTCTTTTTTCTCCGACCACCGGAGAGCCCCACTGGGCCGGCCCATCACCACAGCACCGCACGGCCTAGAGTTTCCCACCCACGGGAAATTAGTTTAAAAATTCTAATTAGAAATTAAAAACTGAAAAGTATCTGCGAGCCTTTTTGTCAAAAAAATTAGTTTGGTAGCTCCGATTGCTATGATTCCAATTGCATTAGAACTAGTTTGAAAATATCTACTAGATGCCACTGACCACGTATTTTTAGGTTTTGTATACAATTTTTAGTAAATGAAACTTGACCACTGTTTTCTGGTTAGTATTTCTAGCCTCTAAAATTGGAAATAAACATTTTGCAATGAATCCAATTGTGTTAATCTTATTTTGTTACTGTGGACCTAGGAAAAATACCACGAGTCTCTGTTCATGAAGTTTTGTCTCTGGTTATGATTGTATGTGTGTCACATGCAATGATAAGGTTTACATTGTTTGTTTTATTTAAACCTTGTCACCTTTTTATTCTAAAATCGGCCAAACCATAATTTGTTACTGTCAAACAACTCCCCTGCATATTTTCATCTTTTATTTATTTACCCTTGGTTCTTGAGTTTGCTTATTGATTGTATGCATCGTTTACTTTTGCGACGCTAGATACGAACGAGGGAGAAGTTGAACGGGAGGACTTTGTAGAAGGATTTGAGGAAGACCAGGGACAAGCCAACCAAGGGAAGCCATCTTTTGATCTCTGATTTGGTGTCTAGTTGGGTGTCATTTGTTGATCCCCAAAGAACCTTGATTCTATGTGTGTTGTTCTCTCTATCTTTGTTGTCTTTGTATGGTTGCTAGTGGAGTACTCCCTAGTGGTGATACTCCACTATTGTCTTTGTGATTATGGGATGCATGGCATCATGGTCATGCTATTCCACTTGGTTATCTCGTATGCTCAACATGAGCATGTCTCATCCCAAGATAATGACTTACACCACACCCACTCCCTTTGTTGTATAAAGGTATCAATGTAATTATCTTGGTGTATTCTCAACTTGAGAGGAGTATGCCGTGTACCCCATTGGAGAGTATGTTGGATAGTGATACTTCATTATCTAAGTTTGATAATTAGCCCCTCAAATCTGAGAATACATTTCTCCTTGTGTTGTCTTAATACATGCTTACCTTAAGCAAGTATGATCCACACCATTACCCCCTTTTTACACTATCTATGGCGTGATGACTCTCATCTCGGCCATAGTGCAGTACTAGTTCAACTCATGAAACTATAGGTTGGGAACCCCTCAAGGCTTACCTTGTTGTAAATGCTTACGAAAACCTTGGGTAAGTTAACTCTACCCAAGTGTATGTTTTCGATGGAAAAGCAAATGTTTTGAACAAGGTTGTTCGGAGAAATATGGTGGTTTGTTGGTAAACAATGGAAGTGTGTGGGTTATGTTTTTCAAAGGAGCACTGCGTATAAGTGTTCGCCGTCCCAACTTTAATTAGCGCAACCACATTATCCAAAGTGGGCACGGGCTTAGTCTGTAGTCTGTTGAAATTGGCATGAGCACCCTTCACAACTTTCTAGGGAGGGTCACGACGACCTCTGACGCCGGGTTGCGCTCTGGAGGAGGCAATACACTGTAGTTGCCTATAGCCGGACGATTACTGAGGGTCTTCTGTCATGGCGCCGGAGATACGCTCAAAAGGAGGTATGCTGCCGGGGTGCCGGGAAGGGGTAAGCCCGCAGGGCAGGACTCATGTCCAGGGAGACGGGCGAAAGACTATGACTGGTTATCCGAACCTCGCATACCTTCGTATGATGATCCGGGGATAATCCCGGCGGATTTATCAGTTCTTGTGGGGAAAGTGCGCCAACTCTGCAGAGTCAAATCTATTCGAATAGCCGCGTCCGCGGTCATGGACAAGTTGAAATGGCCATACTTAACCTGGGCTTGAGTTTTGATTTGATAAATGCTTTACAAAGGAAATATGTGTTGGATGTACCGGAAGGGTACGGAAAAAGGGCGTGTGTCGACCATATGGAGATGGTCGTGGGAAAACTAAGACCGAGTGGGGAACTCTTTCCTAGTGTTTCATGAAAAGGAACTCTTCTTCAATAAAGATATAGAGATGTCATAGTTATCTTTTGAAGTATCTTCTTCAATAAAGCTATAGAGATGTCATAGTTATCTTTTGAAGTATCTTCTTCAATAAAGCTATAGAGATGTCATAGTTATCTTTGGAAGTATCTTCTTCAATAAAGATATAGAGATGTCATAGTTATCTTTTGAAGTATCTTCTTTAATAAAGCTATAGAGATGTCATAGTTATCTTTTGAAGTATCTTCTTCAATAAAGATATAGAGATGTCATAGTTATCTTTTGAAGTATCTTCTTCAATAAAGATATAGAGATGTCATAGGACCTCCCTAGTATCCCCATCAATTGAGATGGCGGTATGCTACCTCTTCCTCAATAAAGTTACCGAGATGTCCTAGAGACACCGTAGTGTCCGCATCACTTGAGATTCCGGCATGCTATATCCACAAGAGAAACTGATCTTCTTATGCATGCTATATCCACAAGAGAAACTGTTCTTCCTCTCTTGCCTTCTCTAGATAGAATTGTTATCACCTTCTTGATGGTTTTGCGAGTACAATTCCAAATGTACTCACGGCTTTGTCCTTGGCTATTTACTTGGCCAAACTATGAGGAGGACTACGAAGATGATGGAGGATATCAGGACGACTATGCGACCTAGGATGATCTCCAAGTCAGATGCCTGTAGGTCTAAGGCATGACTTGGGCCCGACGACGTTGACGTGTATCCGCTGCAATATTTGTGAACTTGCCCAAAGTGGCATTTATGTAAGACAGGGTCATGTGACCCCGATGTTGTAAGACTTATTTATTCGGTACTGTAATGGATGTTGTTATCTGGATATTCAGTTTGGTTATGTGCTCACGGTACACTGATCATGGGATCGTGAGTTGGATGCATAACAGGGTATTTAGGACAGCTAGTCCGGGGTCCCCACAGCTTGCCGTGGACCATGAGCGGCTAGGGACGTCGATGCGCGGGGACGATGAAGTAGAGTGTGTGCGGCAACGCCACAACACGAGGGACAGGCGTAGCTGTAGGGTACGAGTCAGTGCAGCGGCGGGAGGCAACCAGCAACGTACACACCTCGTAAGGCGCGTCACAGGCTAGTAGCATGGACCAAAGGCGGCAGTACTGTGGCCTGAAGGGGCGATGCAGCGGCAGCTTAATGCTCGATCGGTGGTAGGCGCGTTCTCAGGGACATGCTTGGCATAGACGCAAGCTAGGTCGGCTGATCAGACCAACACGAGCGCGTAGCAGCCATGGCGTGGATGGCGGCGCATATCGGAAGCGAAGCGCCATTGTCATGGAAGTCCCAGGCGATCACGGCGAAGAAGAACCGGCGATGAAGACCGCACAGACGAGAGGGCCAGGAGCAACGCAACAAGACGTCCCTTGGACGGTGCGTCTGGCATTTCCACGCGGGTGGAGGCGCGTCGGCGCGGGCGAGTTGGACACGACATCCGGCAGAAGCCACCAGTGCAAAGACATTGCCAGCGAGTCAGCCATGGTAGCCGGTGTAGGGGAGGTATTCGGTGCGAAGTCGACACCTATGTTGGAGTAGAGGCGAATGATGACGGCGTTGGTGAGCGACTCAATCTGATCTATGATCGGTAAACCAAAACAAAAAGAAAATCACCGGTCAATCGACCATCGGACAAATGAGAAAACCGATCTACAGATTGAAAAAAAACACGAGGGCAACTGATCAACCGATCGGCGGACGAATCCTCTTTCGGGGTTCGCGGCCCCCGGAGTAGGCCATGGAGATAGACCTCCCGGGGGCGGCGCGGGCGGAAGCATGTGCGGAGGCTAGGTCAAGATCATTGCCGCTCTGATGCCATGTAGAACGATAGAGAGGAGAGATTGGCGGTAATGCGGTGGATGATTGTATTGAGCCTCTCGAGTGAGTTATATAGTAGTACAAGACTTAGAGGCTAAGAAAGCTCTTCTAGAGATAAGGTAGGAGATGATCTACAAATCCTATACAAATCCTGTCATATCTCTAACTACCAAATAGGCTACCAGTTGTGTACATATCTTGGAAGGCATGCCGAAAG
The DNA here is from genome assembly GCF_019359855.2 of Lolium perenne. Taxonomy (NCBI): domain Eukaryota; kingdom Viridiplantae; phylum Streptophyta; class Magnoliopsida; order Poales; family Poaceae; genus Lolium; species Lolium perenne. The sequence continues at coordinate 30,743,710 of NC_067250.2, forward strand.
CTGGTAGCATGGACCAAAGGCAGCGACGTTGTGTGTGGGGACCCCGAACTAGCTGTCAGAAATACCCGTTATGCATTCAACTCACGATCACATGATCAGTGCGCCGTGAGCACATAACCGAACTGATAACGCAGAGTTACATCATCCATTACATAGTACCGAATAAATAAGTCTTACAAATGGTCACATGACCAAGTCTTACATAAATTGCCACTTCGGGCTGAGTTCATCACACACATGCAGCGGATACACATCAACGACTTCGGGCCCAAGTCATGCCTTGAACCTACAGGCAGCAGAATGGGAGATCGTCCTAGTTCGCATAGTCGTCCTGGTAACTTCCGTCATCTTCATACTCCTCCTCATAGTCTGGCCAAGTTAATAGCCAGGGACAAAGTCATGAGTACATTGAAATTGTACTCGCAAACCATCAAGAAGGAACTTTGCAAGAGTGCAAGACAACAAGTGCTAATCTAAGATGACAAGAGCGAAAGTGTAGTTTCTCTTGTGGATATAGCATGTAAAAAAGAAGCAGTTTCTCTTGTGGATATAGCATGTAGATAGAAGCAGTTTCTCTTGTGGATATAGCATGTAGAGAGAAGCAGTTTCTCTTGTGGATATAGCATCCCTACTTCTCGGATGAAGGGGACACTTCAAGGGGTTCTATGAAATCTATATATATTTGTTCAAGAAGATACTTCAAAAGATATCCTACAACATCTCTATATCTTTGTTGAAGAAGATACTTCAAAAGATATCCTATGACATCTCTATATCTTTGTTGAAGAAGATACTTCAAAAGATATCCTATGTCATCTCTATATCTTTGTTGAAGAAGATACTTCAAAAGAGTTCTACAACATAAATCCGCTAGGATGGGGTAACCCTATTTAATCCTTTTTCCGACCAACATCATATGGTCAACAAACCTTTCCCGTATCCTTCCGGTACTATGAGAACAACTTTCTCTTTTGCTTTGCAAAGTGTTTCAAAAACAAAGTCAACACAGCTAACCAATGGCCATCCCAATTGTCCATGACCGTGGACGCGGCTATTCGAATAGATTATACTCTGCAGAGTTTTCGCACTTTCCCCACAAGATCCGCGAGTCTATCATGTGAGCATCATCCCTGCATATCAACCATGCCATGACAAAAACTCGGACATAACCTTTCACCCATTCGTCTTAGCACGGGATCCTACCCTATGGAGTATGTACCTCCCTGACACCATGGCAGCTCACCTCACTTTGAGCGTGACTCCATCGCCACGTCGGGAGACCCATAGTGTTGTCCGGACGGGTAGCCCCAAAGGAATCCCGTTATACTATTGTCTCCAACAACGACAACCCAGATTCAGGGGTAACTTTACCCTTATATAGTTGTGCGGTGTCCCATGTTAAGAAGAACAAACTACGAGCTAAGCCCCGTGGCCTTGTTGGGGTATTGTGGTTGCGCGGGTTGGTTGTTCTGGGCGAATACATAGAATCATGTGTTGTTTTTCCAAAAACCCAAGTCAGAACCACTTTTGCCTTTCCACCACAACCACATTGTCACTTTTCCTTAAACAACAATACCTTTCACTTAAAACTACACTTGGGCAAGGCCACATCTTCCCAAGGTTTTCAAAGTCTTTCCAAAAACATAAATTTGAGTGGGGTTCCCAACCTAAGGATTTATTGTAGTGGACTTAAACAACAAGGGGCATGATGCTAGCCATCATACCACTAAGGAGATGATAATTGAGGTGTCAAGGGGGTCATACATACTTAGGATAACCATGCAAAGTGTCATCATAAGTAGGACGATACGACAAGGCCATAATGCTAACCATCATACCACTAGGGGGATTGGGATGTTAAGAAGCTCAACATACTTAAGTATGTAAAGCCAAACACAAGTTGAACTAACCCAAGGTGGACCAAGAGGCAAAGGTAACAAGTAGATAACAACAAAAAGTAACATGACATCAAGAGATCAAAATATCGCTTGCTTTGGTTGGCTAGTCCCTGGTCTTCTTCAAATCATTCACCCACTTCCTCTTCTTCAACTTCACCCACGTTCGTATCTAGCGTCGCAAAAATAAATGACAACATACAATCAACACATAGCTCAAGAACCAAAGTTTAAATAAAACATAATATTATATGCATGGGTGTTTGCTTGTCAACATCAAAACATGAGTTGGCCATTTTAAGACAAAAGTGGTGACAAAGATTTGAATAAAAACAAAGGGGTTTAGGTTCAATATTTCATGTGACACACGCACTATCACTAACAGTAACAAATATACATGAACAGAGATTAACAGTAATTAATCTAGATAGCCAGTAAAACAAGACTAACACGATAGTATTTTCTCAAAAATACTAATTCTACAATTTTAGGAATTAGCTAGAGTCTGCAGTACACATATAAGAAGTTTAATATGTCAAAAATTGTACGAAAATCCAAAAAATACAAGACCAGTGGCATCTGAAAGATAATTTAAAACTGGTTCTAAAGCAATTTGATTCATTCAAAACGGATGTACCAATCAAAAGTTATTCTCAAAAAGGCTCACAGATACAAATCAAATTTTAAAAGAGAATTCAAAATTTCAAACGATTTAATTTGGGCGGGAAGGATTTTGGGCTGTGCCTAATACGCAGAGATGGGCCGGCCTAGGGGAATTTTCCAGTTGGCGCGGGAGAAAAAGAAAAAGAAAAGAAGAAAAGGGGGCGGACCCGTGGTGGGCCAGGCCATGCATGGCCAGCGTGGCCTTCATGGGCCATGCGGCCGTTGGATGGAGATCTGGCGGCCTGTGGCCGCCGTCAACTCCACGTCTGTGTCACGCTCGCCGGCAGAGAGAAGCAGTGAGGGGCACCACGGCTTACCGGCGGCTGGCGGGAGCTTGGCGGCGTGTGGCCGAGGTGGCGGAGTGGCGGCGATGTGCAGAGAGGGCTTGGCGGCGTCCAGGCACTGCTCCTCCTCCTCGCTCGGCGTCGCCTTTTCCACGGACGTCCCCGGCGTGGCGGTGGCGTCGGTGTTCCTCGGTGTTCCTTGGTGAGGGAGGGAGAGAGAGGGGCAGGTCAGAGGCTGTAGAGGCAGGTGAGGCAATGGGAAAGGAAGGGAGAGGCAGCGACGTCGTGACGAGCTCTACCTGCTCGTCACCAGCACGGTGACCATGGAGTGGCGAAGGTGGCGTGCAGCAGCAGCTCGAGCAACGGCTCGAGCAGCCCTGCGACAGTGTCTAGAGAGGTGGAGTGTGTGGGGGGGTGTTGAAAGGGGGAGGCAATGGTGCTGGAGGAGTTTTTATAGGCGGGGAAGAGAGATAGCCGAATCGGCCGTGGCCAATGGCGACGCGAGCGGTGACCACGTGTGGCAGACAAGGCGGTGGCGTGGGCGATGAAGCATTGAGGGAGGCGTCCGAGGCGCTGGTGCGTGAAGACGAGGTGGTGGCATGGTGACCAAGGCATCCACGCGTGTTAGGTCGCGTGGGAGCGTGCCAGGCGTGCGCGCGTGCGATGCCCTGACTAGGGTTTTGGAGGGAGGGGACGGCATGGTGGCGTTGGGCCGTGGGAGAGGGAGAGGGTAGGGGTGTTGGGGTTGGGCCGGGGTGGTGGAGAGAAGAAAGGTGGTTTGGCTCGGCCCAAACCAGAGAGAAAAGAGAGGGAGATAAGAAAGAAGAAAAAGAGAGAGGGAAGTGTCCCCTCTCATGGTTCTCACTGTGGAAAAAGAGAGAAAAAGAAAGAGAGGGAAAAAGAGAGGCAGAGATTAAAGAGAGAGGGCAAATGTAAAAGGGTTCCATGTGCCAAAAATTTGGAAAAAGTGCAAGGCACAAGAGTTAGAGGGAAAGAGAGGGAAAGATGGTGTGATGGTGGTGGTGATGGTGTCACACTTGGTGGTGGTGTCTCCACCAGAAATAAGAGAGGGGAGTGTTCCCCCTCATCTTGGAGAATTTTGGCAACTGGGGTTAGGGTTCACTAGGGTTTGCTTCATGTGTTGAAGAATTTTTGGAAGAGGGAAAATATCAAAAAAGAGGGAGACATTAGGGTTCAAGAAGGTCCCAAAATTTTGGTACTTAGGGTTTAAGATGGAAAACTACACACAAGGTGAATTCTACACACTACCATAAGCAAGAATCTACCCTATGCACACTCGTAGTAACAAGAACAAAAAGTTATTGTTGGCTCCAATTTTTCAAGAATAGAAAATATGCATGTTATGAAAAGTGGGTTGTGACATTGCGGCCCAAAGGGGCGACACAGCGGAAACCCGTAGCTCGATCGACGCTCGGAGACGGTCGATGAGTGATGGTGACGGGCGAGGCGAATCTGCGCGGACGACGTTGAAGTGGATCATCAGCCTGCTGGTGTAGAGAAGAACAACCAACTGAACGATGCACCTAGCACATACGTGCATGAAGGCATCAAGCAGGGAGGCGGGCGGACGAGCTCATTTTCCCCTTCCCCTCTCTCAGGGCATCTCCAATTGGGCGACACATTTTGGATGCCTAAATTGTTCGTTTGCGTCGCCTGGCAGACGCGAAAATGACCGCGAGGCGCAAATTGTCCGTTTGCTTCGGGGGTACCCTAGCGGTCCGACGCATTTTGGACACCCCAATGTTTTGTTTTTCTTCTTCTTCTTTTCCTTCTTTCAAGAACCCTCTAATTTCTACACCGGAAGAGCATGGAGAACAAACGCGAAAACAATTTGTACTGATCATGCCATGCTTTCTCGAATCGAACAAGTTCAAACATATTTAACATACAAACTAGAGAACAAATGTGAAAACAAACAAATTATAAACTAATTCTTGGCCTTCTTGTTAGAAGGCCCCGCCTCGTCGTCCTCATGGACGCGCATCCTGCTTGTCACCTCCTCCTCCGAAGAGGTACTGTCGGACGATGCGTCTGACGAGCTTAAGTTCAAGTCGGACGACTGGTCAGTGGAGTCTTCTTAGTAGTCGGTGAACGGTCGACGATGCTCCGCCTGCGCCCGCACCCTCGCCCGGGCCCTTGCATCCTTCCTTGCCGCCGCCGTGTCGTCCGCCGCCTCCAACGCCTCCAGTCGTGCCCACTTGGCGTGGGAGTCCTCCTCCTCCTGGCCGTCGAGGCCAACAATGCCTCCCTCCTCCTCGACCTCCCTCGGCGGGGAGCTAGGGTTGCTGGGCGTCGCAGCTCTATCCTACCAACACCGCCATCCCGACGGCTTCCCCTTACTGTCCATGTCCAACGGCAATGACAAGCTGCTCATGGTGGCTAGCCGGTGTTGGAGAATATGAAGAAGAATGGCAGCCGGTTGGACGTGTCCCCAACACACCCAATACACTCAAGGAGGTAGGGGTCAAAGATATCCCTCTCAAGCAATCCTGCAATTAAGATACAAGAAGTCTCTTGTGTCCCCAACACACCCAATACACTTGTCAGATATATAGGTGCAATAGTTCACCGAAGAGATAGTAAAATGCATGTGATATGGATGAATATGAGTGGTAATAATAATCTAAAATAAATATGGCAGCAAGTAAACATACAGTAAAACAGTAAATAAACAGTGATTCGATGTTTGAAAACAAGGCCTAGGGATCATACTTTCACTAGTGGACACTCTCAACAATGTTATCATAAAGAAATATAAATAGAAGCACTTCACTATGCTATTCTGAACTACTCTCCGGTTGGATAACGAACACTAATTTACCGCTTAGGGCTGCAAAGGCAAACCTTAAAGATGTATACCCAAGTACTAATTAACACCCCACGCTGTCACTTTGAGCATTCATAGGAGGTACTAACACACCACAATTTCATAGAGACATCCAACTCAAATCATAATTCAGTGAACAACTATTTTGTGAAATATAGCCTAAGAGACCCACACGGTGCACACACTGTCACCTTTACACACGTGGGACAAGGAGTCTCCGGAGATCACATAAGTAAAATCCACTTGAATAGCATAACGACATCTAGATTACAAAGCTCATGATCACATAAAGATCACACCATGGGAGAGAGAGATAAACTACATAGCTACCGGTAGAGCCCTCAGCCCCGGGGGAGAACTACTCCCTCCTCATCATGGGAGTCAGCAACGACCATGGAAATGGCGGTGGAGTCCATGGAGATGGCTCCGGTGGCAATTCCACATCCCGGCAGGGTATTGGAACAGAGACTTCTGTCCCCCGGATCTTGTCTGCGACGGTGCCGGAGCTACAGAACTTTTCGTGGATGGAGACTGATTGATTTAGGGTTTTTGCGATGGGAGATTTATATCGGCGGAAGGGCGAGGTTGGTGGAGGCCTGGTGGCCCCAGACCACCCCTAGGCGTTGGCCAAGGCCAGGCTGCACCTAGGGATGGTCTGGCCACCCTGTGGCCCTCCTCCGTCTCTTCTCTGGACTCCGTCTTCGCTCCGGGAAAAATAGGAACTTTGGCTTTTGTTTCATCCAATTCCGACAATATTTCCTGTACAACTTTTCTGAAATACAAAACAACAGAAAACAGGGAATTGGCACTGTGGCATCTTGTCAATAGATTAGTTCCGGAAAATGCATAAAAGTGCCACGAAGGTAAACAAAACATGTAGCAATTGGTGTAAAACAAGCATGGAGCATCAAAAATTATAGATACGTTTGTGACGTATCAAGCATCCCCAAGCTTAACTCTTGCTCGTCCTCGAGTAGGTAAGTGATAACAAAAATAATTTTTGAGGTGACATGTAGCCAACACAATCTTGATCAAGTTATTGTAAAAGCATTGTAAGCTGGGATCAAAGTACTATAAACATAGGTATGATAGATATAATTCTAACAATAGAACTTAGCAACTATGTTATAACATGAGAAGTAACTCAAACAAAGAATCATGAATAATTATGAATTGGAAGTAACTGTTTGTTTATGAGCATAGATAAAACATAGAAAAGTGGTATTCAGCTTGTCCTTTATGGAATATCAAAACATAAATGCTAGGACACCTTCAAAATTCAGAGGGTGATTAGATACAAATAATTTGAGAACAAGAAATATCATAATCATGAATCAATCAATAATAAATTTTAGGACTATGCACATTATACTCAGAATGACAACTATTCTCTCTTAATTGGTCATTAAGTAAGAAGATGAAGAATCAAAATACAAGTAAAAGAAAGGCCCTGCACAGAGGGAAGCAAGATTACTCATGTGCTAGAGCTTTTTATTTTGAGTGCAATAGCAGTGTTGAAAATATATATTTTGAGAGGTATGCATGCCTATGTCAATGAATGACATCAAACAATATATCATCCTTTCATATAGTGACCTCAAGAACGGCTCCTATGTAGTTCTCCATTGCACACTATTATTTAGGATCTCTCCAGTACATATTGTGGAACATTATTTGTTTATGTTATATTTTATTTGCGATGGGCACCCAGTTGCCTTGCTATTTTTGCAATATTAAAGACTTAGCACATTATTCATTCTTAGTCAAGGTATGAAGTCATGAAAAGACAATAAACCATTCAATACTTTCTCTTGAGCTAAAACAAAACACAAAACATGTAGTAGTTCAAAGGTTTAAAGGTAGCATACAAGCAATTCACTTTGGAGTGGTGGTGAAATACCATATATAGGTAGGTATGGTGGACACAATTGAAAACTTTGATTTTTGGTAGTTGGATGCACGAGTAGATCTCATACTCAGTATAAGCGAAGGCTAGCAAAACACTAGGAGCGACCAACTAAGAGAGCAATGGCCATAATCATGCATAGCGACAAAACATTATTAATCAAAGCATAAAGTGATATTACTAAATGATCATAGAGGCTTTAGGTGACTGGTTTATAGTGATAACATGGTGTAAGCATTGCCAAGTCGACCCAATAATGGCATTAAAGGAGAATACCACAATAATTATGCTTTTTACGATGGAAACAACACATGATTCTTTCAATGACACATTATGCACTCTCAGCTATTTGAGACAAGTCATGCTACAACAATAAATACCAAGCATATACTAAGAATAACATCTAACATTACATGCCAAAGTCTATGCCACAGTCTAAACACGCTTTCTTTTGCATCACTATAATCATGAAACTTTTTACTCATCTCCAACACCAATCAACTTATTTGAAATAGCTCTCAGAGATGAAAACAATATGTACCAGAGAGCTAATCATACATACATAAATAAAACTAACAAGCTCCGAACAAAATAATAATAGAAAACCAAGAGCTAAACGCAGTACTAGCAAAAGAGAACACTCGCAAAACAATAAGAGTGAAAACTAGAGTGTTCTATGCAATGAAAATGGAGCGTGCCTCTCTCCCACACAAGAATGCTAGGATCCTACCATATTCTACAGCAAACAAAACTAAAATAAACTAAAAACAAAAAATAAAGACGCTCCAAGAACAACACATAGCATACGAAGCAATAAAAATATAGCCTATTGAAAGATGACCTGATGCTTTGTTGATGAAGAAGGGGATGCCTTGGGCATCCCCAAGCTTTGACGCTTGTACCTCTTGGATATTTCTTGGGGTGCAGGGGCATCTTCAAGCTTGAGCTTTTATGCATCTTCATCTCATCACATCATTATTCTCTCCCTACACTTGAAAACTTCCTTCATACAAAACTTCACACAATTTTTTATTAGCAACATTAGTACTATCAAAATAAAAAAATCCACTTGGGTTCAGTTTTAACATATATCAAACATCTATTAAAGAATTAGCTACTGTAGCAACTCTTCAGAAAGCTCTTTGATCAAAATAACTCAAAAAGAAAGAGATTTAAGAAGCAAATGTAAATAGTGCAGGAATCTATCAAAAAAAGAACAGCAGGTAAAGCTCGATTTTTTCGAAACTCTTATGTTGCTCATATAGAAAAGTGGTCAACTAACGAAAGTTAGATAATAACCTGGGGCATGTTCATTAAAAATGACAGCTCAAAATTCCTCTTTGGCTATGTTTACGAATTTTTATGGTAACAGGACCGAATCTGTTTCTGGACAGCAACTTCCCCAAATATTACTTTCTCTCTATTAGAGGATATTCTTTGCACAGAAACGAAATAATAATGATAAGGAAAGGTTATTACAGAGGTAATAACTTCCAAGACTCAACATAAAAAAATTACAGAAATAAAACTATGGGTTGTCTCCCATAAGCGCTTCTCTTTAACGCCTTTCAGCTGTGTTCAGTAGTTTGAGAAGATGCTCACATAAGAAATATAAATTGAAGTAAAATAGATCATCAAGAATCAACTATAAAACAAATTTAAGTCTAACCCACTTCCTATGCATAGGAATCTTGTAAGAAAATAAATTAAAGAAGCACATAGTAACAAGCACAGGGAAGCAAAACAAGTGCAACTTCAAAATTATCAGCATATAGAGAGGTGTTTTAGTAACATGAAATCTTCTACAACCATAGTTTCCTCTCTCATAATAACTTTAGTAGCATCATGAATAAACTCAGCAATATAATATAATTATCACATAAAACATTATTATCATGAGCCACATGCATAAAATTATTACTTCCCACATAAGCATAGTCATTCTTATTAATTGTAGTGGGAGCAAATTCAACAAATAGCTATCATTATTATTCTCATCACCATAATCATCAAATATAGGAGGCATATTGTAACCATAATTAACTTTCTCCTCAATAGTAGGTGGACTGAAAATACATAATCATAATTGTAATAATCATATATTGGAGGCATAGTATCATCATAGCAAATTTACTCATCTGTGCTTGGGGGACTAAAAATATCATGCTCATCAAAACCAGCTTCCCCAAACTTAGAATTTTCCATAGCATTAGCAGTAATGGTGTAAAAAATCAAAGAATTCATACTAATAACATTGCCATTAGCATGCAAGTAAAGTTCCATAGGTTTTTTAATTTTTCTTCCAACACCTCATGTCCTAGCTCAAGATAAATACTATAAAGCTCTCTAATTTTATTGTTGTTTTCCATGAAACCTAACTAGTGAAAATAAAAACAAGAACAAAAAGATATAATTGCAGAATCTAAAGGAAATAACTTTGAGCACTCACCAGCAACTAAAAAACTTAATAGCCAAAGGATGTGAGTACCTTTTACCTTACCTCCCCGACAACGGCGCCAGAAAAGAGCTTGATGTCTATGCACGCTTCTATTCTTGTAGATAGTGTTGGGCCTCCAAGTGCACAGGTTTTGTAGAACAACAACAAGTTTCCCTTAAGTGGATCACCCAAGGTTTATCGAGCTCAGGGAGGTAGAGGTCAAAGATATCCCTCTCAAGCAATCCTGCAATTAAGATACAATAAGTCTTTTGTGTCCCCAACACACCCAATACACTTGTCAGATGTATAGGTGCACTAGTTCGGTGAAGAGATAGTAAAATGCAAGTGATATGGATGAATATGAGTGGTAATAACAATCTGAAATAAATATGGCAGCAAGTAAACATGCAGTAAAACAGTAAATAAACGGTGATTTGATGTTTGGAAACAAGGCCCAGGGATCATACTTTCACTAGTCGACACTCTCAACAATGTTATCATAAAGGAATATTAATATAAGCACTTCAGTATGCTATTCTGAACTACTCTCTGGTTGGATAACGAACACTAATTCACCGCGTAGGGCTACAAAAACAAACCTTAAAGGTGTATTTTCAAAGTACTAATGAACACCCCACGCTGTCACTTTGAGCATTCATAGGAGGTACTAACACACCACAATTTCATAGAGACATCCAACTCAAATCATCATTCAGTGAACAAGTATTCTGTGAAATATAGCCTAAAAGACCCACACTGTGCACACACTGTCACATTTACACACGTGGGACAAGGAGTCTCCACAGATCACATAAGTAAAATCCACTTGAGTAGCATAACGAAATCTAGATTACAAAGCTCATGATCACATAAAGATCACACCATTGGAGAGAGAGATAAACCACATAGTTACCGGTAGAGCCCTCAACCTCGGGGGAGAACTACTCCCTCCTCATCATGGGAGTGAGAAACAGCGATGGAGATGGCTCCGGGGGCAATTTCCCGTCCCGGCAGGGTGCCGGAAGGGATACTTCTATCCCCCGGATATTGTCTACGATGGCGGTGGAGCTACGGAACTTTTCGTGGATGGAGGCTGATTGATTTAGGGTTTTTGCGATGGGAGCTTTATATAGGCGGAAGGGCGAGGTGGCTCCAGACCACCCCTAGGAGCGTGTCAGGGCTAGGCCGCACCTAGGCATGGTCTGGCCACCATATGGCCCTCCTTCGTTTCTTCTCTGGACTCCGTCTTCGCTCAGGAAAAAATAGGAACTTCGGATTTTGTTTCGTCCACTTCCGAGAATATTTCTTGTACAACTTTTCTGAAATACAAAATATCAGAAAATAGGGAACTTGCAGTGTGGCATCTTGTCAATAGGTTAGTTCTGGAAAATGCATACAAGTGCCACGAAGGTAAACAAAATATATAGCAATTGGTGTAAAACAAGCATGTCGTTTCCTCGCCACAGCCTCGCCGGGCGGGCGATGATGGAGATGGCGACGCGGCCCCGGATTCTGGCGATGATGGGGGCGGCGTGGTCCTCTCCTCCTTCCTCGCCTCAGCATCGCCGGGCGGGTGGGGATGGGGGCGGATCTCATTCTCCCCTCCTCAAGGTATGGGACCACGACACCAAGGGCGGCGGCCCTGGATGGTGATGGAGGTGATGGCGTCGACCTGGTGGTAGGTGGCGGGCGTCAGGTGCCGCTGACCGTGGCACCGCGGTGGTGGTTTTCTCTCTCGCCGGGGGATATTGGCTAGTTGTGTAGCTAGCAGTGGCGGATCTTGCGATCCGTCGCCTAGCTCCCGATGGCGAGGCGCAGCTGCCGGTGAAAGCCGGCCCAGACTTCGGTCATGGCGGATGATGGCGACGCGTTTTGTCGTTACCTTGTTGAAGGCATTGTCTATGCAATCTGCGTTCTTCGCCTGGGCTGCTCCAGGGGAAACCCTAGACCCGGGTCTCCCGGATCGGACGATGGTGGCGCGCAAGACCGTTCTCCCTGTTGGGGGTATCGTTTTTTTGGAGCAGACAACGGATGGCGGTGGTGTTGAGGTGGAGCGGTGTGCTTTTGCTGTGTCGGCGTCGTCGAGTCGCCGCGGCATGGTGCAGTGGCGTCCCGGGACGGATGCAGTGTGATGGACACCCGCAGGATGGTGGAGTCGTCTAGCGCCGTGGCGGCATCGATGGCAGGCCTGGCATGGTCAATGCGATGATCTATTTCGAAGATGGAGTCGAGGAAGACGGCGGTAGCAACTTCTATGACGTGTGCCTTGGCGTATGCTGAGAGTCTGCTTGACTGGATGTGCTTCTCATCTGCTATTGGGTGGCCTGGGAAGGCATTTTGTTTCTGGATGATATGAGTTGGTGAATTGTCACCCCCTTCATCCCGCTGTAGGTTTAGCGAGGTGGCTTCGAGTTTGATCTTTTGTATTGCTCTTATAAGGTTGTGAATAATCTAATAGAAAAATCCGTGTGCATCCTTTGGATGCAGAAGCTGAGGCGATATTTCCTCCATTTCGAAAAAAAGCATGGAGCATCAAAAATTATAGATACGTTTACGACGTATCACCAGGCGGGCCCGTGGGGGAAGCGAGCGGATGCTCGGCGCGACCGTGCAACGTCCGCGGAGACGCAAACGTGCCGCATATTTGCGTCGCGTTTATGTCGCTGCGGACGCCCCGGACACGATGCATCGCCCCGCTGGAGCAGCGTGCAGGCACATTTCCGGTCCACGCGGACGCAAATGGTCGCACAACATCCATTTGCGTCTTTGGAGATGCCCTCACCTCTCTATAATACATGAGCGGGTTCTCCGCCGTTTCTGGCCGGGCCAAGGCCCTCTGGCTGAGGCTTCATGCCGACCACTGTAGGATGTATACTCATAGGTTTGGGCTTTATGCCAGTGTACGGAGTAGTGCATAGAGACCAGATCTTGTGCAACCTGTGGTGGCTTCTCTCCGACGATCTCCGATGGGCAGAGCTGCTGGTTTGCGTCACGGTCGCAGTCATATCTGTCAATAAGGTCAAGAGTCGCTACATAGCGATCTCAGCCGATGTCTTTCTGTGTCTTCTCCTTCTGGCCGACCATGGAGGCAAGGAGAAGGAGAGAGGCAGTGACGACTCTGGTCGATCTGCTAGGCGGTGGGGGTCTTCGGCTGCTCTGGCGCATCTCCGCGGTGTAGAACAGTCACCTGCAGAGCTCCCTGATACGCGTACAGCACGCGACCGTTGGGAACCCCAAGAGGAAGGTGTGATGCGTACAGCGGCAAGTTTTCCCTCAGTATGAAACCAAGGTTTATTGAACCAGTAGGAGCCAAGAAGCACGTTGAAGGTTGATGGCGGCGAGATGTAGTGCGGCGCAACACCAGGGATTCCGGCGCCAACGTGGAACCTGCACAACACAACCAAAGTACTTTGCCCCAACGAAACAGCGAGGTTGTCAATCTCACCGGCTTGCTGTAACAAAGGATTAGATGTATAGTGTGGATGATGATTGTTTGCAGAGAACAGTAGAACAATTGCAGTAGATTGTATTTCAGATGTAAAGAATAGGACCGGGGTCCACAGTTCACTAGAGGTGTCTCTCCCATAAGATAAATAGCATGTTGGGTGAACAAATTACAGTTGGGCAATTGACAAATAGAGAGGGCATGACCATGCACATACATGATATGATAAGTATAGTGAGATTTAATTGGGCATTGCGACAAAGTACATAGACCGCTATCCAGCATGCATCTATGCCTAAAAAGTCCACCTTCAGGTTATCATCCGAACCCCTTCCAGTATTAAGTTGCTAACAACAGACAATTGCATTAAGTATGGTGCGTAATGTAATCAATAACTACATCCTTGGACATAGCATCAATGTTTTATCCCTAGTGGCAACAACACATCCATAATCTTAGAGGTTTCTCTCACTCCCCCAGATTCACGGAGACATGAACCCACTATCGAGCATAAATACTCCCTCTTGGAGTTACTAGCATCAACTTGACCAGAGCCTCTACTAATAACGGAGAGCATGCAAGATCATAAACAACACATAGATATAAATTGATAATCAACATAACATAGTATTCTCTATTCATCGGATCCCAACAAACACAACATATAGCATTACAGATAGATGATCTTGATCATGTTCGGCAGCTCACAAGATCCGACAATGAAGCACATAAGGAGAGGACAACCATCTAGCTACTGTTATGGACCCATAGTCCAGGGGTAGACTACTCACTCATCACTCCGGAGGCGACCATGGCGGCGTAGAGTCCTCCGGGAGATGAATCCCCTCTCCGGCAGGGTGCCGGAGGCGATCTCCTGAATCCCCCGAGATGGGATTGGCGGCGGCGGCGTCTCTGGAAGGTTTTCCGTATCGTGGCTCTCGGTACTGGGGGTTTCGCGATGAAGGATATTTGTAGGCGGAAGGGCAGGTCAGGGGGCCACACGAGGGGCCCAGATGACAGGGCCGCGCGGCCAAGACCTGGGCCGCGCCGCCCTGTGGTCTGGCCACCTCGTGGCCCCACTTCGTTAGCTCTCCGGTCTTCTGGAAGCTTCGTGTGAAAATAGGCCCCTGGGCGTTGATTTCGTCCAATTCCGAGAATATTTCCTTACTAGGATTTCTGAAACCAAAAACAGCAGAAAACAAAGAATCGGCTCTTCGGCATCTCGTTAATAGGTTAGTTCCAGAAAATGCATAAATATGACATAAAGTATGCATAAAACATGTAGATATCATCAATAATGTGGCATGGAACATAAGAAATTATCGATACGTCGGAGACGTATCACTCCCCGACAAGCTTCCATGGAGGAAGGAGCCAGTGTTTCCTCTAATGGTGAGCCCATGTTTCAATAGCCCAGCCACCTTCTTCGTGGTGCTGCTGCTCCTCCCCTCCTCTTGGCCGGCCTTGGTGGTGACGAAGAGGGTGCGTGTAACATCCAAAGTTTTCAAACTAAATGAAGAAAAAGATTTCAGTTGCTCAAAATTGAGAACCAACAAAAACTTTTATTAAATCTTGTGCTATGCATAGTGCTCATACTCAATTCTTGTGCAATTTCCATGATGATTGTGGTATGCTTATCAAATGTGCTAAAACCCTAACCATGATCCTTTGAGATCAAAAAGGGAAGAAAATAAGAAAATACGAAATTGCAAAAACCCTCACATATGTGGGAATATGGCCAATTGCAAATTTGAGCCTAAGCCCTACTCCTTTGTTTGAAATGATGAAACCCAATCCTAAACTCAAATAATACATAAGAGCACAATAGCACACCTTTTGGGTTCAAAGAAAGTCAAAGAAAAAGAAATAGAGAAAATACAAATAATCACACACATGTGCTTATGGCCATTTTGCCAAACCTTAACCTAGGCCAATTTGGCTTGTGCCATTGGTGGGAGAATGTTAATAAATATTTAAGAAACACTTTGGAATCAAAGAAACTCAAATCAAATTCAAATACAAAAACTACTCACATGAGATAATGGTCAAATCTGCCACTTATCTCATGATGCCCACTTTGAGCTCCTGGATTAAGAGTTTGCTAAACTAAAACCTCCCAACTCTTTGCACCTCATCCAAGACCTCATCAAGGGTGAACAAATTTGGTAAAAAACACCCCTGCAAATTCTTTCCCAATTTCAAATTATCATCAAGCCAAGTGGCAACATTGAAACAAAAACTAGATCATACACATTTTGAAATTTCACAAACCAACTCAACTTTGCACACCACCACCACCATTATGCTCCAAACATTATTCAAATCAACTCCACCAAAATTCATTGCAAAATTTGAAATTTCATCTCTTGCGGCCATTTGGTCGAACACCTGGTGTGCACCATTTCTGCCAACTCCCAACACCCCTTTAACCAACAAATTTTTGCCTAAACCATCCATATTAGGTACCCTTGCTGCATGAAAAGCACCAGAGACAAAGGGTGGTACACAAAATCATCACCATTTGAACCATGCCGAGCATGACATGGCACACACCATGCCATTCCCCTCTCTAATCAATTCCACCGTGCACCACCTTGTCAAACACTTCCCTCTCACTCTCCTGGACACACCAGTACTCGCAATTGACAAAGAGGAGCATCACGCGCGCCAGCACGAGGACGCCCAGTGACGTCCACGACGCGCCAGACTGCGCCGCGACATACACTGGACGCGTCAGAGCGTCATCGCTGCACGTCACACCCGTCCTCCATCTGCTCCCTCCTCTCGCCCATGCACTCGCCGTTGACCCAGCTACGCGCTAGACACGCCCATTGGCCCGCGGGAACCCTGTAGATGACGACACCCTCGCCGACGTCCGCCGCGGTACCGAGAGCTCCAGTCACGCTCCCGCCCTTGTCACGGCCTCGTTTTCACCGCAATCAAGCATGGCATGATCGCACTGACCTCGCCTACCCGCCCGCGTCATCGCCCAGCTCGCCGCGCCCCTGTAGACGCGTCGCCATGATCGGCCCTCTCCACAGAGCCGCGGCACCTCCAACCGCTATAAAAGGAGGCCCTCCCCCTCAATTCATTCATACCGCCAGCATCCCCTCCTCTCACTCGAGCTCCTCGACCACTCTCCACTCCGCATTAGCCACCGTAGCCATCCAATTTCGCCGCCGGAGCCCGTGAAGCCGCCACAGACGGAGAAGAAGATTGGCGCCATCCCCGGAGCTGCCGCTTGTACCTGGAGCTTCGCCTCGACCACAACGTCGCCGCACACCTCTCTGACGACCGCCGGAGCACCGGTGAGCTCCCCGACCCTCCACCTGCGCCGCCAGTACGCTCGCCTCTCGCCGTCGACGACGATGGCTGTGAGCCGTGGGATCATGATCTAATCGTGCGTCCCTCGTTAGCCCATACCGATTCGGTCGTTATGACCCATTGACGTGTGGGACCCATAGTCAGATAGCCCGCTGCGTGCGAGACGCGCTAGCTTGGCCGGCCCAACCCGTTTAACCCCTCCTGGCCCATTTTCTTTCCCCGCGTGGCCTGTTAATTCAAATTTGGTTTAATTCATTTAATTCAAATTCAATACTGATGCCTTATTCAAAATTTAATAGAATAAAATATACTAAACCAAATTTCATGGATTTTATATATTTAGAAAGCTTATGAAATTCTCTAAATAATTACACTAGTCCCAACTCTAGATGCAATGTAGAATTAATGTAATAAAAATAAGAAGGCAGGGCCTTTTCAAACTTCAAACAATTATTAAAAATCAACCATAAATGATTTTGAGTTGATTCCAACTGTCAAAAATCACAATTCATATTGTCTATCTGAATATGTAAAAAATATGACATAGTTACTTCATATGATCATGGTCTAGAATATGTAATGGCTATATGGCTATTTCTAGTCCATTTAAATTGTCAAAACTATTTACTAAATCATATGAGAGGTATTCCCTCATTTAAATCTTTGTCTCAAGTAACTCAACATGAGGTAGTGACCTTGGTCTATATAATCTCATATTGAAGTATTTGGTGATATTAAATTATAACTATAGTAGTATTAAATTGTATGAGGTGTGATACCTCATTTAAATCATTTTCCCAAATGATAATTATGAATTGTTGACCTTGGTAAACATGGGTTCATACATTATTTATTTGAGGAGATTAAATCTTAACAAGATTCAGTGAGAGGAAATTATTTCTCCAAAGAACTAAATGGAAACCCTAATCAATATTTGTAATGAGAGGAAATTATTTTTATTAAAAAGAAAACAAAGTCAACCAACATGTTAATAATGTGGTGATGCTAGAATAGCTTGTGTGAACCATTTATGTTCTTAGATTAGCCCTTAAGAATTGTTTGGTGATTGTATACCTCGTATCCGTGTATAGACGCTAGTACCGAGGAATACCAGGAGGAGGAGGTCTACTTCCAGGAAGAAGAAGACCACTTTGATCAATACACCACTCAAGGCAAGCTAATATTCTTGCAAGCCACCCTAAGGCAAAGCTCTACAAGAGCAAGGCCCCATTACATATTACTTTATGCTTAATGATCCTATCCCAAGTTTTTACCTTACAAGTTTTTGACTTTGGTTTATCAAAGATTATTTTTGAGTCATGATTCACTTGGTCTAGCTATGGAGTAGTACAAGAGCATCACACTTAGCTTAGAAAGCTATGAGCTAGTTAGCACCCCTCATGACTAGTTGCTAGTGCTAAAACTAAAAGTGACTACTCTAGATGGGAACATGTGAAAACCAATGACTTTGAAAACCTTGGAATTATGAGTCATTCTATTGAAAGATTTTGAAGGTGAATGTGACTTATGAATGACATGGTGAACTTTACAAAAACTGATGGTTGGGTTCGGATGCGATACCATTCCAATTACTTAGTACCCCCACAATACCTGATTATGGGTAGGGCTTAACTGGAAGTTTATGTGTCTTAGTATGGGTTCCCTCTAAACAAGCGTCATAGGGGTTATGCTGAGGCTGCCTCCGTTGAAAGTGAAATGATGTGAAATGACGTGAAATGAGGTGAATGTCCGGCCTAAGCCCTGTGCAGTTCCCGGGCTGACGGTTTGTCTTCACTGGGAGGCCAAGCTCATGGGGAGAGGAGCCTATACTAAGATATGTAAGTGAAAGGTTATGGTTGATAATCCGCATACTGAGTATGATTATTCAGGGCTATCCCTGACGGATGTAATCAAAAGTTGTGGCACAAGTGTACAACCTCTGCAGAGTGTAGAACTATT
This sequence comes from Lolium perenne, assembly GCF_019359855.2. Classification (NCBI taxonomy): domain Eukaryota; kingdom Viridiplantae; phylum Streptophyta; class Magnoliopsida; order Poales; family Poaceae; genus Lolium; species Lolium perenne. Next base: position 30,762,471 of record NC_067250.2, read on the forward strand.
TGAATAGCCGTGTCCACGGTTATGGACGGTTGGAAAGGTCATACTATTCCGTCATCAGAACTTTTCAAAAATGTTACATGTGACTGGTGACTTGTGACTTGAACTTGAAAGGTGAATTTGAATTGATCACAACAGAGTTGTGGGAATGACACTAATGTTCCCACTTGAGTAAGTTAGGCAAATGAAGAGTCTTTTATTACTAAAGTGCTTATGAAATAAAACTGGCTTTATGCAAATGAACCTAGAGCTTAGCACCCCCTTACCATAGTTGATAGTACTTACATTAGTATTAGTTTGCGAGTACTTTAAAGTACTCATGGCTTTGTCCCTGGCTATTCAAATGGCCAGACAATGAAGAGGAGTACCAGAACCAAGAAGATGGACAGCATGATGTCTATGATAACTAGGACTACTCCTGACGTCAACAGCTGCCTGTGGAATAGATGGAACGCAACCGCTACTTCGCTTCCGCTATGTGTTTTGTAATTGGATCTCTAGATCCACTATGTTGTACTAAGACTGGATCATGTGATCCTTTGATGTAAGACAATTAGGTATTGTAATGAATGATATTCTGTGATATCAATCTATTATGTCTCGCAAAAACAATATTCCTGGGATTGCGATGTATGGCATAATAGGCATCTGGACTTAAAAATCCGGGTGTTGACAGTGCGGATGGCTGCGTCGTTACCAGCGTCTGCAGGTGGTGGTCCAGTGGATTTTTGGAGTCTGTGATCCTGGCAGAAGTTCCCAAGCAGCGGCGTTCTTCAGCCGCCGCTATCTTCGGCCACAAGGGTGGCCCTGTTGCACTCGGCCAACAGTGCACGAGCTTCTTCTTCCTCCTTTGGGTGAGGATCTTCATCGACCTCGGTGTGGCGTCCATCGCTGCGGCTTCCCCAAGTGGTCTTGTCCCCGGCGGAGGCAACGGCGACCGCACTGGAGTGTCAAGCTTCATCGGCGTCGTCTAAGGACTCGATCGCATTTTCGAGTTTTGTTGTGGGGTATTTGTTGTAAAACTTAAGGATTGTAATTTCCTTTTTCTTTTTTGTCCTTCCTAAATTTGTAACCCCCCCTCCCCCGCCGCCGCCGATATATTACAGACTCTAGGGCCTTCTAGGCCTTTCTGTTCAAAAAACAAATAGGGAGGCGGATGGGCCATCTAGCAAGTCCATTTGGGCGCGCAGCCGACGTGAACGCCAAGCATGCCCATCGTGATGTCAGTGAAGCCGTGGAGAGCGGAACAAGTCGGTCAATGTTGCGGTCGACAGCGGTAGGGCGACAAAAAATCAATCTATGATCAGCCAAAAAGTAAGAGAAAAATCAATCTACGAATGGATAAAAAAATCGAAAATCAACTTTGCGCTACAGATGCGCGGTCCCCGGTGGAGAGCATAGAGATCGGTCTCCCCGGGGGCAGCGCGGAGAAGCGTGTTTAGAGACTAGGTTGAGGAACGAAACCCTCTGATACCACGTAGAACGATAGATAGGAGGAGAAAATAGCGGAATATGGTGGTTGTATTATTGAGCCTCATGGGGCGAGTATATATAGTGATATAACACTTGGAGGCAAAGAAGATTCTCCTAGAGATAAGGTAGGAGACGGATTGTAAATCCTAAACTACAAAATACATGCACACAGAATATTCTCTAACACAACCCTTTTTTATTTCTGGGATCCTAGTGAAGAAATAATCGGTGTGCGCGAGCCGTGGTAACATGCCAAAATCCTATCACTACTTATGTAGATACATAAAAAAAATGATGCAAAATGCACTCATCAACAACCCCAAGCTTAGACTCTTGCTCATCCCTACTCATATAGCAACTTCAAAGAACAGAGTCATCTTGTTCATGAAGTGTGTGTTGATAAAATAAACGAGGAAACTGTATTCTATAATGACTTTAAAAGATATAGAACTATCATTTCGTTCTATAGTGCACAAATCAAATGATCTAGGAGCCTTCACACTTGAAAAAGTATTTATTGTGCAAATAATAATCAAGAACATAATATTTTTTTTCGATAAAGGGAATATATTAAAGTTTAACTGAATGAGCGTGATAAGGCGATCTCAAACATTTTTTGAAATTCACACATCTATTTTGAATTCAGAACCCTGGATGTCTCTATTAGTCTTTCTCGCAGCTGCGGGCATGTCTACTTGGTCACGACACAATTATTTTGACTCTTATTTTTCTATCTTCTTAAGAGCTATGCAAGGAACTATACATGCTTGGATTTATTGTATGAGAAGACATAAAAGAGATCTATGACGAATGTACGGCTTCAAAGATGAGTATGAAGCAATTCACTGTGTGTGATTTGAGTATCTACCTCAAATTCTTACTCATTCTAATTGTTTTGATTCGACTTGTACTTATTTTTCGTTTGATTCATGTTCTTTCTTTCATTTTATTTGTTTGATAATCAAGCTCAGAGTCTATCCCATGACATTAATCATACTACACATGTCCAAATAAACTTAATGGTGAGGAAGAACCTAAAATCATCATCAAAGTACAAGTGAAGTAGTACTCAACCTAGTTCAAACATCTAATCAAACAATCAGAAATTGTGTTCTTCATATATAATAATGGCTTGTAGCCGAAAGGATAAGAATCATCCGCTCTCAAAGAGATAATGATGGTGCAATTTCATCATGCAATACTCGAAAGTAAACATGCTAAAGCATTAAAATTACAAGGTCTTAGTAATCTTCCAAACTTGGAATCAAGCTAGTTAGGATCAGATAATTCCCCGTGAGTACCTAGTTTTCCTTAGGCAGATGTGAACTTCCTTCTTCTTCATTTTCCTTCCACATGCATTCTTGAGCAATACATGCAAAATGAGAAGAAAGCCCGATTGTTGTGGCTTACTACTTCTGCACAATATTCAATTTTTCCTTATTTTCTGCTGCCATCTCAATAACAAATTCGGGGAGGGTTTTCCATCATATTGATGTCATCGACCTTGTTCTCAAGGTCTTTGCTCATCATCCAATATGCATCTAACCCTTCTCCAAATAGTATTAACAAAAGCATTAGAAAAATTCTCGAGTTTGGTGATCTTTTCCTTAATCTCATTTGGTTTCACCTTCTTATGTTCGGGTGGAGATGGTGCCGGAAGATGTTTTGGAGAAGATCATTTGAGATCATATCTATATGTGTTTCGAGAATAACCCTTCTTATCTTCAATATTAATGTGCCTCAAACATCTCAAGGCTGTGGGAACATGTCTTCCGAGTTTGGTAATGGAGTCACCTTGATTGGTTTCGGGCTTCACTGTTCCTCCTCCTTGATCTTCAAAGGTTTGATCTCCCTTCCTATCTCGGTGGTTTTCTTCATCTAGATCTGCTTGACGTAGAAAGGTTGCACCATCATGGTGATTGGATCTAGTGGAGAACTAAGACCCCTTGTAAAAGCTGGGTTAGGATACCATCCCCAATTCTCGGGAGGATCAGGTGAAAGAGGAAAATGAGATTAGAAAAAGCGATTAAAGAATCATGTTTTGAAAAGGGCGATTTGGGTCTTTAAAGACCATCGGTATGGGTGGTGGTGCCCGTACCACGCGTCTGTACTGTGGTGTTACCGACCAATTTTTTTTAGAAACAACGAATATAAGCAAGATTGAAAGAAAACTTAACGATCTGTGGTACGGGTAAGTGCCATCATACCGATCACTCGTACCAAAATTAAAATGGCAAAGTCGAACCATCTGTATGTTTAACCAGAAGTGGTACGGTCAAGGTCAACCGTACGACACGACCGTAGTGTTTGCTCAAATGAAAAGTGAAAAAGGGCGAAATGTAATAGAGTTTTTAATGAGCAGTGGTACGGTCAAGGTCCAACGATACAGCCTGACCGTAACAACTACTTGATCGAAAAGTAAAGAAATTGAAAAGCAACACATGTTTTAATGGGTGGTGGTACCGTCATGGCAATTGTACAGTGCGCCCGTACCAACAAAAAACATGTGCCAAATTTGAGAGAAAATATAGGGGGGAAACGAAATGACAGAGAAACCACGTGTTAAGGCGAATAAATGTGATGCGAAGAAACCAAGTAAAACCAAGTGACTAGTGAAACCAATACCTTAGCTCAATCACTTCTTCAGCCGAGATGGTTAGGATTATCTCAACAAAGTTTAGTTCGTCGGCCAGATAGTGCTTCACACATTATCCATTTACAATCCATGATGCACATTTCTTTCCTCTCAACTTCACATATCTAGAGCTGTAGGATTCTTCCACTGCATATGGTCCTTCCCATTTCGACTTTAGTTTCCCTGCAAACCATCTAAACAAGAGTTGCACAATAAAACTTGATCACCTTCTTTAAATTCCTTTTTTGAATTCTTCTATCATTCCACATTTTAACATGTTCTTTAGAAATGCTAGCACTTTTAGAAGATTCATTCGTAAGGTCCCCTAAGATCATCTAAAGCATATAGTGTGCTGAGAGAGAAATCCTTGACCAGAGGTTAAAAGAAGAACATGATGAGAGTCAAAGATTGCTGGAAGCAGAGCGAACTTCAAAAAGACATGATGGAAAATTTTACAAAATTGAGCCGACAGCTGGCAAACCAACAGGCGAATGTAGTCATATTATGGATAACTTGTAAGATTTATGTTCCTTACTTGAACTGCTGAAAGTGCACTTGTATTTGCAGTCTCCTAAAAGGAGTCGTGACAAATAAAATATTACTCCGGACTTGCAAAATATTGTTGTATTGACCCCTAGTCCTAGTACAGGTGCGAAGTAAATATGATTTCTTCAAATGTGCTTGTGAACGCTGCAAAGAATAATCACCAGTTTCGAGCACTGGTAAGTCGGATCATTGCTTTGTCTTCATGTTGACCTTGATTTCATACTTCCATGGATTTCATAATGTGCATATATATTCCTAGTTGCTTGCACTACTGTATGTTGACAATGAAAATTACAATTGGGCTGGAATAATTTAACGGCGTATGTTTTGTTTAACTAGAGACAATGAGGATTGTTTTGATTTCTTCATTGTAGGAACAAAAAAAATGTACTGCACTCTAGACCACGGTTAAATGGACTGCACTCTAGAACACAAAAAATTTAGTCTTAGTACTTAATTAGGATGGCACATTTATGTTGAATGATTGCTAAATTATATTTGAGTTTCATTTGATGGAAAATTTGCTATTCGAATTATGATTTGATTTTATGAATCTACAGATTATACGCATGGTTTGAATCATGTAAGTCAATGGAGGTATTTTTTTTATTTGCAGAAAAGGGTAGTGCCACGCTAAAGCAATGTGTGCGTCGATTCGATGTCGCCACGCCTACCTATTTAGTTGCAATAGGTTCTTACAACCTGCATTAAGGCCGCTGTGATAGGTAATTTGCGCGACAAATAAAGGGCTTGTTGCAACAGAGATTTGCCACCAAAAGTTTACCCGTGGAGATACCTATTTGTTGCTATAAAATATATTTTTGGTTGAAACAACCCGTTGCAATGAAATGTGATCTTTTTCGTAACAAGTTGTCTCTATAAAAATGTTGCCCGTGGAGGTATCTACTTGGCGCAACAATACAAGTTTAGTTGGGATAGGCAGTTGTGACGAGACGTGAATTTTTTTGCAACCGCTTTTACCCACGCAAATTTCACTCATGGAGATACTTAGTTGGGGCCAAAAAAACAATATTTTGTTGAGATAGAGCCCACTGAAATTACTATCTACCACCACGAATAATATTTGGTTGAGGTAGGCTATGGCGACACAAAATGCATGTTGTGGAAAAAGCATCTAGCAACAAGCATATTGCCCATTGCGATTACCGTTTGTCCCCACGAAAAGGAGAATGTTGCAAAACAACTATTGCAACAAAGGCGAAGTGAGTGTCTATGCGACAAACAACGAATGGCAACAACTTTGAGGTTGCTGCAATAGCCCAAATTTATTGCAATATCGTAGGTCATTGCAACAAGCATGCGTGTTACTATGAAACCATTTTTTTTTTGGCGATAGCCTAATACCACGCCAGCTAGCGCAACAACTTGCAATGAAACCGGTTTTGTGGCGAATGACACCTATTCCCACAATTCCATTTGTATTACGACAATTTTTATTGTTGCAAAAGTTCAAAAACTTTGTAGTAACCCCCGAGCCCCAAATTGAGTGCAACCTATCAAACGCGCCCGAGATGGCTCGAGGTGATCTATTCTCTTTCATAGTGCCTAGCGGGAAAACGACCCCCCTGTTGCTCTCGCCAGGGCGGCATTCTCGCGGCTCCCTCTGGTCCTAGGCAGCGGATCGGGGCTGGGTCTGGCGTGGGGCGCTGCGACTCGACGAGTGGTGGTGGGCTCCTCCGGCAACGTACCAGGCCGGTGGCGGCGGGTTGGGGCGGGCTGGATGGGGGAACCCTAGGTCCTCTCCTCCGTGTCTTCTCCGCAGTGTCGGTGGCCGGCGGTGGAGGGCTGGCTGTTGGGCTATGGCGTTGCCCAGGCGTGTGCAGTGTCTTCGGACTTCGATCTGCTCTTGGTGTCTCGGGCCGGCAACCTTGACCAACCTGGGATGGTCGGCGTCGTGGGGGGCCAACCTGAATAAAAGTGGCAGATCTAGGGTTTCTCTTGTACGAAGATGAAGACCTTTCTGAGGCATGCTTTTCTTGATCTGGCCGGAGTGTTGAGTTCCGAAAGGCGCCGGCGGCAAATATAACGGTGCTTCTATTGCCTGGACTTTGCTGGATCGGGTAGTATTCGGTCGTGCGCACCCCATGTTTTTATTCCGACCGTTTGGTTCTGGAGGGAGCAGCGCGAAACTCTGTTCTGTGTTGACATCAAATGACATTTTGGTCCATGGTGAAGTCAGAAAAAGAGAATATCATGAAGGCCAGATTGGAGGACTAGCTAGGGAGGGGGGGGGGGGGGGGGTTCAAGTCTTTGTCCTGTTGAGGGGCTTGCTTGGTGTTCTGGGCTTCGCAACTGTGGTATGAAAGTGGAGGCGGAAGCACATGTGAATTTCAGAGTTTTACCTTTCAGGGTGAAAACCTAAGATCTGGCCTTAATTGGTTGTGCATGGATATGACCTTGTTGAATATATTGCTTTGAGAGCGGAGACTATCTTCAGGGTGAAAACCTAAGATCTTTGATAGAGCGACGATGACGCTGGTGCACCCTTTCCTTCTTGGAGGCGTCGCTTTTGGAGTGTCTATATTTCAGGTGTTGTCTTGGTGGTGGATGTGTCGTTGTTGCTAGGGCTGGGATAGACTTTTATTTTTTAGTTTTTTTACTTGTGTGCATCCGTACTTCTATTAGGGTATTGCGTTGTTGCAGAGACCGTGTGTAATTGATATCTTTTGATATTAGTATATTTCTTTTATCGAAAAAAAAACATGTTGAACAGTACGCAGTCATTGTCGAGATCCGACATATGGTTGGATGGTTAGGACTTCGGAGAGTAGTTTTACCCTTAATTCACTGTGGATCAGGACCCTGAGTTTGATACTATATGTATCTCGTTAAATTCGGATATTCCTACAGAGGGAGAGATGACATTCCCGTCAATACAAGGCATCAGCAGTGAGGTTCTCAACCTTCATCCTAAACTTCAGTCTTTGGTAGATGTTGTGTGACTGTGTGCAAGTAGAGGTAGTGGGCGTCTTCGGTCATATAATTGGTGTTTCTCAATACAAAAATGTTGGAACAAAGACAAATTTATGATAAACCAATTTAGAATGGCACTTCATACTATAATTTAGGAAGAACTAAGAAAAATGGTGGTATGATTCGAAAGGTACACAAGCTGAGCCATCGTTTGAAAGTCTCTCATAAAAATGTGTGACGGCTCAACACATGAGTGATACGGATGGTATTATACTGAACGTTTCGAAATGGTCATTGACATTTGACAGATATACAAAACACTTGGAAATGTTCACACGCACACCATAGCAAGATCGTCCGGTGTGTGTACACATAACAAAAATCTACAAACACTTGATCGATTAGTATCTCACTGTAGTACTGTACCATCGGTTACAGCAATTGCCTGGTAGTAGTAACTAAAACACTAATGAACACCTGCCCCTGGTCAGCGTCGTAGAGCTAGGATAGCGTTGCAGGCGCGCGCGCACGTACGAACTGTGGAGTTTAAACAGTAGACCGTGGCATATGCATTAGCAAATTAGCATCTATACGAATAGTTTAGTTAGGGCCATTAAGTTCGGCAGGAAGTATAGGGTTACCAATTAAGTTCTGGACTAGCTCGTGCACCCGGCGCGTACCACACGGTACTCTGCAGCATATACCGAGCTTAATTATGGTTCCCTAGGTAGCTGCAACTAGATTTCCGTCTTAATTAGCCAGATCAATAGAGATCCGAGCGAGAGGTATAGTACTCCCTCCGTCTTAGTTTGTAAGTCATAATTTTTGAAATATCTTGGTCCAAGGTACTATCTGATTGGGTCTCATTTTCTCTCTCTCATTGGTGCATGCAGCCCCTTTCTATCTCTCATTGGTGCATGCATTCTCTTTCTCTCCCTCATTGGTGCATGCAACCTCTTTCTCTCACTCATTAAATAAAATTATGCCTTAGAGGTGGAGGTTATGGGACAAATAGTTTTTGGGAATATGACTTACACTCTAGGATGGAGGGAGTACATTGATCCGATCTCATCTCCGCATTGAGCAGGGCGTTAATAAAGCTGTGAGGGGATCAGTCTTTATGTATCTGGCGCTGATCAGGCTTTATCTCTGATCAAAATTGATCATCTGCAATTATCCTCGGCTCCGTGTTCCTTGACAACTAGGTCGAATGTGTTATCCGATCAAGTCAAACAGCTGTGTCGTTTGCAAAGGACGACGAACGGTTCAAAAATGAACTCGCCTGATCAGCGCCAGATACATAAAAGCCTGATCCCATCCCAGCTTCAGTAACTCCCTGCTCACTGCGGAGAGATCGGATCGACGTACCTCCCGCTAGGATCTCCCCGTAGGCTGGCCTTGCGTGCCCCTAGAGGCCTAGACATCGATCGATCGATCTGCGTAATTAAGAAGAAAATCTCGTTGCAGCTAGCCAGGGAACCACAATGAAGCTCGGTACATGCTGCATTTGGTTGTTGGTACATGTTTCTATTCTCGTCAGGTTGGTGAACACCGGAGCAGCGGCTCTGAGTGGATGATAGTTGTGTGTCGAGGCTACAGCCTCAGAAACCATGGTGTGCAACAGTTTGTTGGACAGAGCAGTTAGTGGCCATGGCTTGGACGGCAATTTTGCATCGCTATCGCAGCGAAGTTTTTTTGTCGGCTCGGTGGACACGTCTCAGAGGGGGCGAACTGCATATGTTGAGGCGATGGCCTCGGGCGTGATGTGAAGGTCGTGGTCTATGGGTAGTTGCCATGTGCAGCTTGGGCTGCGGATAGCTAGGTCGTGTGGCGTTGCAACTCGAGATGGAATTCGGAGCAGTGGTGTAACATCCCAAATTTTAAAACAAAGAGAAAATGAATTTTCCTATTTTCCAAAATTTGGAACCAACAAAAACTTTAATTGAATTATAGGTTGTGCATAGTACCCATGCTTATATGTTGTGATATTTCCATGATGCTTATATGAAGTACATTGAAATATTTCTAAACCCTAAACCTTGCTCTTTTTCACCATCCAAGATAAAACAAAGAAAAGAAATTAAAAATAAATAAAAGGAAGAGCTCATATGAGCTTATGGCTATTCTTGCAAATAATCAACTATGCCATGCTCTACCTTGTTAATATGGTTTGAAAAAACTCAACAAACCCAACCTATCACTTACCAACTAAATCAAAGGTGAAACAAAAAGAAAATAAAAATATACATAGAGGCATATGTGGCATATAGCAATAATGGCAAATCTTGATCTATGCCCTCGTACTTTACCCAAATGGTTTGAAACCATTACTAAATCCAATCTAACCCTAAATGGACCCTAAACCATGCCCAAGTGAATCAAGTGAAACAAAATAGAAGAAAAAGAAAATAAGAATATCACCTCCTATGTGCTTATGGCCATTTTTGTAAATCTTTAATCTAGGCCATTTCGAATAGTGCCAATGGTTGGGAAACATCAATGAACCAATAACAAACACTTGTGAATCAAAGAAATCCAAATCAAATCAAATGAAAAATCAAAATCAAGTGACATATGATAATGGTCAAAACTGCCATTTATATCATGACATCAACTTTGAGCCTCTGTATTAAGAGATTCTTAAACCAAACAATCCCAACTCTTTGCACCTCATCCAAGACCTCATCAAGTTAAACAACTTTGGGACAGAACACCCTTGCAAATTCTTTCTAGATTTCAAAATACCATCAAGCAAAGTAGCAACATTCAAACACATATAAGATTATGCCACATTTGGATTTTTGCAAATCAATTCAATTTTGCACACCACCACCACCATTGTGTGTCAAACATTATTTGAACCATCTCCACCAAAGATCTTTGCAAAATTCAAAACTTTCTCTCTAGCGGCCAATTCATCAAACACATGGCATGCACCAAATCTGCCAACTACACACACCCTTTTATCCAGCATGTCTTTGCCTAAACCCTCCAGCTTTGGTCATCATTAGTACTCTCCTGCACCCCTTGCATCATGCCAAGCACCAGAGACAAGGTTCTGAGCATGACCTCATGCATGGCAAGACCATGTCGTGGGCATGCCACCCCTCATCATGCCACTTCCCTCTCCCATCCACTCCAGCTCACCTCACCATGTCAGCCACCTCTCGCTCTCCCTCCTGAACACGATGGTACTAGCCCTGGGCAGAGACGAGCACGACACCGATCAGAACGGGATGTGCCCCGACATGCCAGGACATGCCAGAGCGCGCACCGGCACGTCTCTGGACACGACGGTGCACGCCATCGCCTGGACACCGCTGACCTCCTCGCATCATCTCCTCTCGCCCACGCGTGCCCCTCTGACCCAGCTACCTCCCAGACATAGCCATTGGTCCGCGCATGCGCTGTCGCCGTCGCCATGATCGCCGTCCTCCATTGTAGTACCGCCAGTACACGACGTTGCCCGAGCTACTCCGTCCACCCCCGTCCTCGCCATGACGCGCAAAAGGACTGCCAGGCCACGCTGAACCGTCCTGCGCCCTCGCCCACTCACCTCAGCCCCTGTAGCGCCATCACCAGCATCGCCGTGCCCGTGCGCCTCGGCCACCCCTCGCCACTATAAAAGGAGCCTCCCCCGAGCTATCTGAGCACACCAGTCACCTCCGCTCTCCCTTCTGAGCCTCATCGACCCCTTCGTCCTTAACATTAGCCACCACACCGCCCCAATTTCACCACTGGAGGCCGCCGGAGACGCTGAAGACCGATCCGTCGAGTTTGTCCACCTCAGGAGCCGCCGCGACCCTCCCTCGACTCGCCGTCGTCGCCTCGGTCGTTTGCCCGCCTCGCTGACCCCGCTAGACCGTGGTAAGGCCTCTCCCTGGACCCCCATGGCCGCCGGTAGGGTTCAGACCGCGCCGGAGCTCGTCGCCGACGAGGACGAACCACGGCCGTCCGATCTTCTTTAAATCCACGGCCCCCATTCACGCGTACCGCTTCAGCGTTATAACGCACTGACGTGCGGGTCCCTCGCTGTCAGTTGGCCTGCTATGCACTGGAGCACATTTGGGCCGGCCCAAGTTCGTTTCCCGCGCAGGCCCAGCGATTCAAATTTGAATAATTCGATTTAATTCCAATTCCTTAGAGATGCTATGTTCAAAATTAAATAGAATCAACTCTACTGAACCAAATTTGATGAATTTTATATGGTTGGAAAGCTTAGGAAATTCTCTAAACAACTACACTGGTCTCAAGTCTCAACCCTAGATTCATTGTAGAACTTGTGTAGTAAAAATAACAAGGCAGGGCCTTTTCAAACTTCCAACATTTATTAAAAATTAACCATAAATGATTTTGAGTTGATTCCCACTCTCAAAAATCACATTTCCTATTGTCTATCTGAATATGTAAAAATATGACATGGTTGCTTCATGTGATCATGGGCTAGAATAAATAATGGCTATGTGGCTATTTTTAGTACATTTAAATTATCCAAAATTATTTATTAAATAGTATGAGAGGTATCCTCTCATTTAAATCTTTGTCTCAAGTAATTCAACATGAGGTAATGACCTTGGTCTATATAATCTCATATGGTATTATTTGGTGATATTAAATTATTACTAAGGTAGTGTTAAATTACATGAGGTGTAATACCTCATTTAAATCATTTTCACAAATGATAAATATGAAATGTTGACCTTGGTCAAAATGTGCTCATACTTTATTATTTGAGGAGATTAACTCTTAATAAGATTCAATAAGAGGAAATTACTTCTCAAAGAAAATAAATAGAAACCCTAAGAAGTATTTCAATGAGAAGAAATTACTTTTCTTAAAAAGAAAACAAAGTCAACCACCATGTTAATAAGAATGTGATGCTAGAATAGCTTGTGTGAACCACTTGTGTGTTTAGTCTAGCCCTTAAGATTTGTTTTGTGATTGTATACCTCGTATTCGTTTATAGACGCTAGTATCGAGGAATACCAGGAGGAGGAGGTCTACTTTGAAGAAGAAGAAGAAGAGAACTTTGACCACTGTACCACTCAAGACAAGCTATACTCTTGCAAGTTACCCAAATGCAAAGATCTACTAGAGCAAGGCACCATTACTTATTACTTTGTGTTTAATGATCCCAACCTAAGTTTTTACCTTACAAGTTTTTGACTTTGGTTTATCAAAGTTTATTTTTGATTCATGATTCACTTGGTCTAGATATGGAGTACTACAAGAGTATCACACTTAGCCTAGAAAGCTACAAGTGAATTAGTACCCCTCATGACTAGTGGCTAGTGCTAAAACTAAAAGTGACTACTCTAGATGGGAACATGTGAAAACCAATGAATTTGAAAACCTTGGAATGATGAGTCATTCTATTGAAAGATTTTGAAGGTGAATATGACTTGTGAATGACATGGTGAACTTTACAAGAACTGATGGTTGGGTTCGGATGCGATACCATTCCAATTTTAGAGTACCCCCATAATACCTGATTATGGGTAGGGCTTAACTGGAAGTTTATGTATTTTAGTATGGGTTCCCTCTAAACAAGCGTCATAGGGGTTATGCCGAGGCTGCCTCCGTTGAAAGTGAAATTATGTGAAATGACGTGAAATGAGGTGAATGTCCAGCCCAAGCCCTGTGCAGTTCCCAGGTTGACAGTTTGTCTTCACTGGGAGGCCAAGCTCATAGGGAGAGGTGCCTATGCTAGGATATGTAAGTGAAAGGTTATGGTTGATGATCCGCATACTGAGTATGATTATTCAGGGCTATCCCTGACGGATGTAATCCAAAGTTGTGTCACAAGTGTACAACCTCTGCAGAGTGTAAACCTATTCAAATAGCCGTGTCCACGATTCCGGACGATTGGAAGGGTCATACTGTTCCGTCATCAGACCAATTTCAAAAATGTGACATGTGAAGGGTGACTTGTGATTTGAACTTGAAAGGTGAATTTGAATTGATCACAACAGAGTTGTGGGAATGACACTAATGTTCCCACTTGAGTAAGTTAGTCAAATGAAGAGTCTTTTATTACTGAAGTGCTTATGAAATAAAACTGGCTTTATGCAAATGAACCTAGAGCTTAGCACCCCCTTACCATAGTTGATAGTACTTACATTAGTATTAGTTTGCGAGTACTTTAAAGTACTCATGACTTTGTCCCTGGCTATTCAAATGGCCATACTATGAAGAGGAGTACCAGAACCAAGATGATGGACAGCAGGACGTCTATGTTAACTAGGACTACTCATGACGTCAACAGTTGCCTGTGGAACAGATGGACCACGACCGCTACTTCGCTTCCGCTATGTGTTTTGTATTGGATCCTTAGATCCACTTTGTTGTATTAAGATTGGATCATGTGATTCTTTGATGTAAGACAATTATGAGTTGTAATGAATGATGTTCTGTGATATCAATCTATTATATCTCGCAAAAACAATATTCTTGGGATTGCGATGTATGACATAATAGGCATCTGGACTTAAAAATCCGGGTGTTGACAAGTGGCCCCAAGAATAGTGTAACATAAGTGTTTGACCTTGTGTTGTGTGGACGACAAGGTTACTCTCGATGTTGATCGTCGGTGTGTCTCCTTTTGGCGCGTGTAGTCTTGTGGAGCCTGGAGCACCGGCGTCTTCATCTCTGTCAAGCGCAGTTTTTGGATCTTGAGTGGGTTTGGCCCCATGGTATTATTGGTGTTCTTTTAGCCCATACCCTTGTATGGTTTTAGAGGTTTTCACTAATAAATTTGACACCTTCCTGGATAAGGGCAAACCTTTTTTTACAGGAGATAGAGAATCGCCTCTCTCCCAAGCTCGGCCATCCACGAGGTCCTACCCACAGACGATGATGCTCGACGTGTCGCCTACACCCGCGATGCAGCTCTGCCAGTAGGAAGAAGGGGAGAACAAAAACAAAACAAAACAAAAAGAGAAAAGAAAACTCATTGACATGTGAGTCCTATGTGTCAATTAAACCGCAGAGAAAACGGAGGCAACATAAGTGAAATTGGGGTCAAATTCTAAAAGTTGTTTAGCGGCCCATTTTAAGGGCTACTGCTGGAGATGCTCCCACATTTTAGACCACAGTTTAAATTTATGTAGCAAAATTTATGTTGTTAGTTAAACAAAATGTAGTGTGTAAGTACAAAAGTATTTCCCAATGTAGGGATGTAGAAAATAATAGAGCCAAGCAGATGACACCTTATTTATGCATCAATGTTAATAATATACAAATATGGAGAAAAAATGGTACAACATTTCTGTCCAACACCAATAGTAACATATATTCTTCATCTCTTGCAGCACCCTTTTAGATTTTAGCGTTCAGTTTTTCACCCGATAGTAAATGTAAAAACAGCGTGGTGTAAATCAGAAGGGAAATTTTTTTTTTTTTTAAGGGAATGATAAAGGGGTGAAAAAAGAGCAAGCTTCCCCAACTGCCTTGGAAGATTGTGCGCTGTAGGTCCCACAGCTCCTCTTTGTAATCTTGCGCCATATGCAGGAGCCTTGTCACCATGCGTTGCCGCTCTGACCCCCTATAAATTCAGCCACCAAGAGTCCAAAACTTTGCTTTCCATCGCCATCTCGCTCTGCTCGCCTCCCTGCCTCTTCAACCTCCCCAAACAACGCCCGTCTCGAGTGCGCTGCGGTTGTGGTTTTTGGCTTCTTCTCCATCATCTTCTCCCGGCTTGGGGCTTGGTTGCTTGGTGTGGCTGAGCTGAGCTGAGCTGAGCTGAGCTGAGCACAGGGTCTTGCTTGGTTGCTTAGTCACCTGGAGTGTCACTATCTGTCTCTGCTTTTTTCCCCCCAAACTTCTCTGTGCGTGTGTGTGTGTCCTTTGCTTTTCCTTTTAGGCTTTTGCTTTCCCAACCTCTTCTCGGCTTCAATAATGAAGGTGGAGCAGTAGTAGACTAGTGGGTTCGTTCGTTTGTTCTTGAAGGCTTCTCCTCCCGTCTCGTCTCGTCTCCACTGCTGTTCCAAAATCCAAATCCACCTGCTGCTTTCTTTCCTTTTGCTGATCATTTATTCTTCCCGGGGTAATTTCGTCTACAGGCAGTGGGTAGCGCTTTCCCTTCTGTCTTCAGGTGGTGTTGATGCAGAGTGCTTGAGGAAAGTATCCTCTCTTGCTCTTGGCCGCCATTAGGTTCTCAGTCAGGATTGACTCGATTGTGCCCAAATAGGCTCCGTTTTCTGGTTGGGAATTGGGTCAACTGGGAGCTGTTGTCTTAGGGGTAGGTTTCTTTCTTCCAGTTGAGCTGATTGGAAGGTGTTCGGGAGCTGTGAACTGGGTCAATTGGGATGCTTCTGGACGCCATGATGATGGAGCCGAGGAAGGGATTGATGGGGAGGGAGAGGGAGAGGGATCAATTCCCCGTCGGCATGCGGGTCCTCGCCGTCGACGATGACAGGGTGTGCCTCAAGGTTCTTGAGGGCCTCCTTCGCCGCTGCCAGTACCATGGTCAGTACTCACCTGCTTGCACTTCATTGTGTGTTTTGTTTAAGAAACTTCATTATTTTCTTATTACATAGGTCATACTACCTGCAGCAAGTTAAGTGTGTTTTCTGTTGTCAATCTCCTGCTGTTATTTATGTTTTGTCCGGACAGTTTGTTCTCATATTAGCATTGTACTACTATATAGTGCACTACATTGGTACTGAGTAAAGACTGTTGCTTAAATGCTTCTGTAGTTGCAAGAGTTTCCACATGCAGAGTAACAATTCTGTCATGGTCTGACATGTACATTACAAGCACACATTTTACAGATGTTTTCCGATACTCCTGAATTCTATAGTTCACTTCAGAAAATGTTGGATGTCTTATGATGAATGCAATATTTACTAATTGTCTATCATGTGCTTTCAACAATTGCAATAAACTCGCCTTCTGCCTCCTTGACAGTCACAACAACCAACCAGGCTATTACTGCACTCAAGCTGTTAAGGGAGAACAAGGACATGTTTGACCTGGTTATCAGCGACGTCCATATGCCTGATATGGACGGCTTCAAGCTCCTCGAGCTCGTTGGGCTTGAAATGGACCTCCCTGTCATCAGTAAGTCGACTACTTCCTATTTTGCCCACTGCTAATTATTGGTAGTATTTATTGTAGATTAATGTTGTTTCCATGTTTCAAATATGGATGCTAATGAAGTACCATTCAACTCATGCAGTGTTATCGGTGAATGGCGAAACAAAAACTGTACTGAAGGGGATAACTCACGGTGCCTGTGACTATCTCCTAAAACCCGTTCGCATCGAAGAGCTTCGGAACGTGTGGCAGCATGTGGTGCGGAGGAAGTTCAGTAACCGTGAAACCAATAATCTTGATTTCTCCAAGGAATACAGCAAGCATCCCACCACAGATTCGTACCATGGGCTCAGCCAGGTTGCCTCTGGGTCCTCTGACCAGGGTGGTAGCAGAGCAAGCAAGAAGAGGAAAGAACCGCATAGAGAAGAGGAAGACGAAGACGAAGGCGACGACAACGACAACGATGCTCAAGACAACGATGAGCCCTCGGGGTCCAAGAAGCCAAGAGTTGTGTGGTCAGTGGAGCTGCATCGGAAATTTGTTGCGGCGGTCAACCATCTCGGAATTGATAGTAAGAAAACACTCCCCCCACGCTGCCTTTTGCTTTCTGTTAAATGTGTTTGCAGGTTGCAGCAACTCATTTATGCCGTGTCCTTTTCTCTTACTGTTTTGATGCAGAAGCTGTACCGAAAAGAATACTTGAGCTTATGAACGTGGAGAAGCTCACTAGGGAAAATGTTGCGAGCCATCTGCAGGTACGGCAGCATGTCATTTACTTCCGCCATTAACTCTTTGAATGCTTTTTCTTCATTCAGTGATGCGAAGAAAGTTATTTTTATACAGAATTTTTTTTTCGATAAAGGAGCTTAGCCCCAGCCTCTGCATCAATAGATGGACACGGCTTGCTTTGTTAATTAAAGTATCAAGTCACAGAATTTTTATACAGAATTGTGACTAATATTATCTGCAACTGTATCCTCATTGTCGTGAAGAGAGCGTCGACTCCTCGGGTCCCATTATTTTCAAATTTTGAAGAAAAAACCATATTTTGAAGGGTCAGAAAATTTTGAAACAAAATCCATATATAGAACTATCAAACAAATTTCAACAAGAGATGATTTCATTTGTTGGCTGTGAAGAAAAATATGGGTCTACAATACCGAACAGTACATCTTATATAGAACAACATTTTAGTTTTTTATGTAGCCCTTAAACTAATATATTATCAAATAATTACAGGTACTTAGTTAAGGTGTGTATGTACTTGGTGTAAAAAACATATTTTTAAAAAACCTTAAACGTTGGGTTTTTGCTTTTCTTTAAACCCTGGGCCCGAGGAGCCGAGGCTCAACTACGATATCCGTATTGTCCTGGGTCAAATTAAAGAGCGTTGCAGGGTTGCAGAGCAGAGCTTAATTTGGTATTCATGGTCTGCTGTTTTTTTTAGTAAATACTGTGTTATTATGACACGTTCGTAGTGCCCTTGGAAAATGAGTTAAATAATGAAATATTTGAGTTCCATCATTTCACGCTCCAATTTATTTGATGTTGCATATGTTCAGTTGGTGTGGAGCAAAATTATGAAAGAAAACATTCTGCTCAATCATACTCAACTTTTCAGAACCTGAAATGGATATATCTAACGTAAATGGATGTTTTCTTATTTTATTACTCCATCCATGTAGACTAGTAGATTAAATTTGAGTAAGTCAAATTAGTATGTGGTTAGTTGCAAGTTTACTTTATAATTTCTTATTTGGCTACATAGTTTTACTTCTACAAACCGGCTAGAAGTCCTGAGCACCTTGTTAGAAGTTTTTTTTCGAGAAAATGGAACATCTTTGTGTCTTCAATACACTGACAGATAAAAAAATTATTTTCAAGCCTACGTTAAATGTAAAATCCCCACATTCTCTATATCATGTGGAGCTTTCATGTAACAGTTCAGCACGAATAAATCACCATGCCAAACAAGGAAGCGGTTATCTTACGACTGGATATCTTGTTTTTGGGACTTTTTATAATTATATATCCCATGCATTGAATATTTGAAATTGTTATTTGCCGAGTACATACTTGCCTCCATGCCTAATTAATTGTCTTTACACACCATGCAGAAGTACAGGCTATACCTCAGACGGCTAAGTGTTGTGGCATCACAGCAAGCTAGCATTGCTGCTGTTTTTGGAGGTAGAGATCCCTTTTTGCACATGGGAGCATTTGAAGGGCTTCCTAGTTATCAACCTTTTGCCTCTTCTGCTGGTATTCCATCTTTCAATCCACATGGACTGCTAAGTGGTGTTGGTACAGCAGCATTTGGGCTTCAGGACCTTGCTCCTTCCAAGGCAATTCAGTGTGCTAGCAGCAATGGTGCAGTAAGCCATTGCATTGGCGATACAAACAAATTCCACATTGCAAATTTACAAGAAAACCAACAAGCCAATTTGGCCCAAGGCTTGACCGCTCCCCTTGGGCAGCCCCAGCTCCAACAGAAGTGGATCCATCAAGAAACCAGTGATCTGTCTTCTTTCTTTTCTGGTAGTGCTCTGGCTAACACAATGTCGGGCACTCTCCAAAGAGTTACAAGCAGTTCACTTCCACCAGTAGAGCTTTTGGAGTGCACACAGATCAAAGTTGGAGCCCATTCATCAATAAGAATACCACCTGCAAGTTCAGGACTGCTTGAAAGGTCTGTTGGGCTTTCCCCTAATTTGCAGGATTCTAGTATATCCCAGCAGTGTGCTATTCCAATTGATGATCGATTTTCTGTTAACAAGTTACCATTACACATCCCGTTTGTTGATGTCAGCACGACAAAACTGGATGCTAGCTTTGTGGCTCCAGAACAAGATATGGACCAAAAGGGGAAGTTTCCAGAAAGAGTGACAGTTCTCCCTTCTGAGAGCCTTATAGCAGCTGACCGGAGCAAATGTGGAACTCGTTCTTCTGGCAGTACAATGCTGCTCCTTTCTGATACCGAGAGACATTCAAAATACTTAAAGTTTGGAGTTGCAAGCAATTCTAGACATGGAATAGATGAAATGGTTAATGGAAGTTTTAACTACAATGGTGGTGCCAGTGTGCCTGAACAGAATGATGTGTATGATTTCGGAAACTCAAAGCTGCATGGTGGATTTAATTCTAGTAGCTGCAATTTTGATGGCCTTCTCAATTCCATAATAAAAGTGGTAAGAACATCAGTTCTATTACTCTTATTTCTTATATTTAAGATTCTATGATTTGCATTTTTTCGATATGGGAGCGTAGCCCCGGCCTCTGCATCAATAGATGCACACAGCCAAATCATTGGCACTGATCAAAGCATAGTTACCTATATCTAAAATTGCAATCATGATATTTCTGAAGCCTTAATTATTCTGATTTCATCGCAGGAGAATGATGATGTGCCGTTCGCGGATAACGACCTGGGGTGTGAACTTTTTCCACTTGGTGCCTGCATATGACAGCTGGGGAGTATTATTTAGGCTAGTCCTCCACAGACAAGAGGAGACTGTACAGTTATGCTTAGGAGTATTTATCAGCTAGGCTTGTGTACACTAGATATTTCTGAATTCTGATAGCTAGCTATG
The DNA here is from genome assembly GCF_019359855.2 of Lolium perenne. Lineage (NCBI taxonomy): Eukaryota > Viridiplantae > Streptophyta > Magnoliopsida > Poales > Poaceae > Lolium > Lolium perenne. Next base: position 30,782,682 of record NC_067250.2, read on the forward strand.
GATTCAATGGCTTGTACTATTCTGTACTTTCTCCTATAAAGTAGCCATTGAAAGTGATTATGCTCAGATCATCACCAAGAAGCGAAATATATTTCTGTAACCTCAGCCCCATATCTAATGAAACATGTGCCAGATTTCCTATAGTGTAACATGTTTACTGAAAGGTAGTACCAGTGCCAGCAACATGATAACCTCTACTGCATGTTGCACTAATATTTTTATCAGAATTGAATTTATGGAAACGCAAATTAGCAAGATAATTGTTCTTGAAGTTCCATATCACATACATAGATCAAGAGCAAACCGGACCCGAGTTTGCTACACCAACAAATTACAAGAAAATGTTACCTCACAATCCAAGAAAATCACATCATAGGGCAATTCCACTCAACCATCACGATTCTCGAAACACCAACACTTGCATTCTCCAAAGCCCTTTTGAACATGGTCACAGCGTTGGACCCATCCCTCTCCCTGGTTGCGCCAAGAGTGGTCAGCATCTTCTTCTGTATGGTGTGTAGCACCGATCGGCGGCGCCGTCAAAGTCGCTGACACCGCCGCCCTACAACGATGACACCGACGTCGGCCTGGACGGCGAGGCGCCTGCGGCTGCGCGTGCCTTCTCTAGGGTTGGGGCGAGGAGCTCGGCGCTTGGCAAAACCGTCATCCCGACGCTCTCCATCCATGTCTGCAGGATCCGCCGTGTCTCGTCGTTGTGCACGTGGAGGACGCAGTGCTGCCCTTGAAGCAGCAGGGTTCCCTGAACAGTGAAGGCGCCGTCCTCCCTTGCTCGATGTCCTCTTCGGACTTTGACGTCTCGCTGATCTTGAGGATGATGTTGAAGCAGAAACATGTAACCACTTCCCATGGCTCTTTGTCCTTTATTTATACCTGTCTCTCCTCCCATCAAATGAACCTATGAATCCCTCAAAAAAACAAGCCTATGAAAACTAGAACAGCAGACATGTTCCTGTATCCAGCCAATACCCTCGGTGCAACATCGGCAGGATACATGAACATGTCTGCCAATATTTGATGTTCAAGAATTCCTAGCTTTGTTTTTTAGGGGATCATAGGTCCGTTTGATAGGAGGAAAGATCAGTATAAATAAAGGACAAAGAGCCATTGGTAAGCGGGTACGCTTTTCGGCTTCAACATCATCCTCAAGATCAGCAAGACGCCAGAAACCGAAGAGGACACCGAAGGGAGGATGGCTTTCTCATTGTTGAGGGAAACCTGTTGCTTCAAGGGCGGGCACTGCATCCTCCACATTCACGGAGACGAGACCCGGCGGATCCCGCAGACATGGATGGAGAGCATTGGGATGAAGGTTTGGCCGAGCGCCGAGCTTCTCGCCCCGGCCCTAGAGAAGGCACGCGCAGGCGCCTCGCTGACCAGGCTGGCGTCGGTCTCATTTTCGCAGGGAGGTGGTGTTAGTGACTTCGACGGCACCACCGATCGGGGCTACAGATCATCCAAAAGAAGATGTTGACCACTCCCAGCGCAACTGTGGAGAGGGATGGGTCCAAGGCTATGGCCATGTTCAGAAGGGGGCTCTTTTACGGTAGGGACGGAGGAGAGTCCAAAAGGCCAAATCCAAGTGCTTAGATTGACTCATACTAGTCGGGTAGATGAGTAGTATTATTCCACCAAAGTGTAAAATTGTTATATTTCTGCCCACCGAAGGGTAATTTCGAGAGTTTTAAAAGAAAAAGAAGGGTATTCACTGGAATTGAGGAACGATGGGCGGCGGCAACCTGGCCATCCGCTCCACCAGCAGGCTCCCGCCCCTGCGGCCTTTTTCCGTGCCGAGCACCGCCGATGGAGGCAGCATAGCGCCGACCTGCCGGTGAGGACCCGCCGCTTGCACACAGCCGCGGGATACCTCATTGGCTACATCATTGGCTACATAAAGATCTCTTACACCAAGCACCAGAGATTTTGCACATTTTTAGTTACATCATTGGCTACATAAAGATCTCTTACAATTTTTTAATGCGATTTTTTATTTTTTAAATAAAGGGATCACTGGAACACGGGAGCTAGAAATCTCCGCTCCAAAATATTGTGCAATTTGCTGCGATGCAAGGAAAATCATCAAGTTCTTCAAGAATCTACTAGTGTTGCCGCGGCGATCCGGTATGGATGCGTGAGTGGAGTATGTTGCGGCCTAGCATGCAACCTCTCCTTGAATCCAAGGTTCCACCTTCATAATCACAGACTCTGAACATCACGTGCAATCCAACTCACCTCTCTTAGGAAATTCAGATCATGCCTCATTTTGTTTAGATATGTTTTGTTTTGCAATGCATAATTAAGTTTTGTAAGATTTCTTCTAGACTCACCTTTCTTTTAAAACAACAATTTATTTTAACTCTAAAAAAATGTTTAATTACTCTCACCAATTTTGATCTCCAGTAGTAATATTTGAGCATGCATATTATTCTGTTCGTAATGGTGAACATGTATGATGTATACAAACATTTTTTGGGTATATATCATATGTTTTTATAGGCCCGTTCAGAAAGCCGACAATTATGAACACACCCAAAATAACATATAAACACATACGGCCAAATTAATTAAACTATGTAATACCTCATATGTTGTTGCAGGAATGTGTTGGTAAAAAAATATAATAATTACATAAAAATACTAAAATGATAATTTGTATATATGATATAAAAATATAATGTCTTATTAAATACCTGGAGCTTTGTCGCAAATGAATCCCAAGACGAAGTTGGTAGTAAGTACAAATGCTGTCACACAATGCCAAATTACAAACGATAGATAGCATGACCATGGTAATATTTGGTTGAATGTATGGTCACCAATCTACTTATTATAGGAAAATTGGAGAACTACATTCAAATCAAAAGATGTATCTCTAGAAAATAAGATGTTACTCTAAATCATGAAATAGGCGCAATTGCCTCAAACTGAGCAAGATACTTTTTCATTCCTTTCTAAGGCTTAGTTATTTTATAATTTTTGGCCACACCGAGAGAACTCGCAACTAGCGAAAGTGTAAAATTAATCTAGAATCACTCGGGGTGCTTGTGATAGTTTTAACATGCATGAAAAAGAGGGGCAGGCCACTTACAAAGGATTAGAAAATTCCAAGCCCAAGGCTGGTGCCGCCATGCCCTTCCTTCACCTAAATATAGTTCTCAAACATCAATTCCCTCTTCTTTGTAGGTATCCCACACCAGTAACAACCAAGTAAACTCAGCCGAGTTGGGGTCATTCTAAAGTGGCCTCCGAGTATTTTGTGTGGCTTCGTTCTCCCTTGCATGACACTTAACAATGATCCCAACTCAGTTAAATTTTATTTTGAGGTGGCTGATACTAGCGTTGGGATACCCAAGGAGAAGAGGTAGTACGTGTTTGAGAACCTCAAGGGGGTGCTCATCCTGGAGAGTCCTAGGGATGGGGAGGTTGTCCCATGCCCGGAGCACAACATGGCCTTGATCATGAAATTCATGTCGTTGACGAGCAATTTGTCGAGAATTTTCTTGAACCACTTGAAGTCACCGACGACGATATCGCATCGGAAAACAGAGAAGTCATAGGGTCGCATACCACCTCGACGTATTTGTTCATGCCAATGAAGTTTGCCAAATCTGTGGACTCCTCAAGGACGTATGTAGTGTTGAATTTTAGCTCCTCCATCTGCAACTTTCCGGACTCCACCTTGCACATGTCTATTATCGTGTTGAGTATATATGCATGTGCAAACATACATGTTACAAAAATGGATAATAAATCAGTATACGCTCGACAGAAAAACTTATCGCTTCTATTTCCAAAAACACACATAACCAAGATAAATAGTAAATGTGAGCCACACAATAGATAAAAGACTAAAGATATGGTGTGACAACCGGTTATATGTGGCCACCTATTTTTTTGTAGGGCCATCTATTTCAACTACCTTCAACCTTAATATATTTAGAAACTAAAATTTAATTCCTTACCAATCTGATATTTGTTTTGATGCAATCATGTGCATTTTTCATATTAACAAGAACAAAATAAATGTGTAAATTTTTACTCTTTAGACCTAAAATTTTAAAAGAGTTATTTTTGTAACTTTACCTTTTATGGCGTGAAAAATATGTAGTGATAGATTACATTAACAAAATAAAAAAGTACAAATTATATCAACTAAATAAAGTAGAAGTTAATACAAAGCATTTATGTATATACGCATTGACGGACCAGGAACTATGGTTTGGTCATGCAAAAGAAACTCACACAAAAAAGCTTCGAAACAGCAACCCATTAATGTCTAGAATCACTCAGGGTGCTTGTGATAGTTTTAACATGCATGAAAAAGAGGGGCAGGCCACTTACAAAGGATTAGAAAATTCCAAGCCCGAAGTTGGTGCCGCTGTGCCCTTCCTTCACCTGAATATAGTTCTCAAACACCAATTCCCTCTTCTCCGTGGGTATCCCACACAAGTATCAACAACCATGAAGTAAGCTCATTCGAGTTGGGATCATTCTGAAGTGGCCTGTGAGTATTTTGTGTGGCTTCGTCCTCCCTTGCATGACATTGAATTCGATTGATGCGGTTCTAGCTCGTTTTAAAGAGCTTATAGATCTAGTTTTTCTTGACCCCTCTTGACGTTGCTGGTCATCCCAAGTCGTATTAGCTATCGAAAGCCGTACTTACTTGACATTCCTACCTGCCATAAGGCATCCCTACAGAAAGCACCACAGGCACAGTAACCGGAAGATGGTCTTTTGTCAGTCTCCCTGTAGTCAAGACATAGGGAGTATTATGACATGTTTCACTGACATCAGCATTTTTGTCCTTGAGCTGGTCAACTATATCCTCCGAAGTGAAGACTCATTTATTAGCCTTTCTTCATCATCTTAAAAGTAGCATCGTAACATGGAAGAAACCCCTGAGTAATATCGGAATCCCTCTAACGATTTCAATGAGGAAATATAAATTTGGAACTCGAATTTGTATTTGAGTTCTTATGAGGAGTGAGGTAGATTCGCATTGTTGAAGAAAGCGAAGAAACAATGATCCCAACGCAGTTAAATTTTATTTTGAGGTGGTGGATACTGGTGTTGGGATACCCAAGGAGAAGAGGTAGTAGGTGTTTTAGAACCTCAAGGGGGTGCTCATCATGGAGAGTCCTTGGGATGGGGAGGTTGGCCCACGCCCGGAGCACAACATGACCTTGATCATGAAGTTCATGGCGTTGACTAGCAAGTTGTCGATAGTTTTCTTGAACCTCTTGAAGTCACCGAAGACACCATCGCATCGGAAAATAGAGAAGTAATAGGGTCGTAGACCACCTCGACATCTCTGTTCATGTCGATGATGTTTACCAAATCCGTAGACTCCTCAAGCATGTATGTAGGTGTTGAATTGAGCTCCACTTTGCTCATGTCTAGTATCGTGTTGAGTATATCCGCATATGCAAACATACATGTTACAAAAATGGATGATAAATCAGCATATGCTCGATAGAAGAACTTATCACTTCTATATCCAAAAACACACATAACCAAGATAAAGAGTAAATGTGAGCCACACAATAAACAAAAGACTAAAGATATGGTGTGACTACCGGTTATATGTGGCAACCTATTTTTTTGTAGGGCCATCTGTTTCAAATAACTTCCATGTTAATATATTTAGAAACTAAAATTTAATTCATTACCAATCTGATATTTGTTTTGATTCAATCATGTGCATTTTTCATATTAAAAAGAACAAAATAAATATGTACATTTTTACTCTTTTAGACCTCAAATTGTAAAAGAGTTATTTGTGTAACTTTAACTTTAATGGCGTGATAGTGATATATTACATTAGCAAAATTAAAAAGTACAAATTATATCAACTAAATAAAGTAGAAGGTAATACATATATAAGATTTATGTATATATGCATTGACGGACCCAAGAACTATGATTTGGTCATGCAAAAGAAACTCACACAAAAAAAGCTTCGAAAGAGGAACCCATTAATGTCTAGAATCACTCGGGGTTCTTGTGATAGTTTTAACATGCATGAAAAAGAGGTGCAGGCCACTTACAAAGGATTACAAAATTCCAAGCCCGAGGCTGGTGCCTCCATGCCCTTCCTTCGCCTGAATATAGTTCTCAAACATCAATTCCCTCTTATCAGTGGGTATCCCACACCAGTATCAACAGCCATGAAGTAAACTCACTCGAGTTGGGATCATTCTAAAGTGGCATGCGAGTATTTTGTATGGCTTCGTCCTCCCTTGGATGACACTTAACAATGATCCCAGCTCAGTTAAATTTTATTTTGAGGTGGCTGATACTGGTGTTGGGATACCCAAGGAGAAGAGGTAGTAGGTGTTTGAGAACCTCAAGGGGTGCTCATCATGGAGAGTCCTAGGGATGGGGAGGTTGTCCCACGGCCCGGAGCACAACATGGCCTTGATCATGAAGTTCATGGCATTGACTAGAAAGTGGTCGAGAATTTTCTTGAACCTCTTGAAGTCACCGAAGACACCATCGCATCGGAAAATAGAGAAGTCATAGGATCGTAGACCACCTCGATGTCTCTGTTCATGCCGACGACGTTTGCCAAATCCGTAGACTCCTCAAGGACGTATGTTGTGTTGAATTGAGTTCCTCCATCTGCAACTTTCCGGACTCCACCTTGCTCATGTCTAGTATCGTATCAGTCTATGCTCGATAGAAGAACTCATCGCTTCTATATCCAAAAACACACATAACCAAGATAAAGAGTAAATGTGAGCCACACAATAGACAAAAGACTAAAGATATGGTGTGACTACCGGTTATATGTGGCCACCTATTTTTTTGTAGGGCATCTATTTCAACTAACTTCAACGTTAATATATTTAGAAACTAAAATTTAATTCTTTACCAATCTGATATTTGTTTTGATGCAATCATGTGCATTTTTCATATTAACAAGAAGAAAATAAATGTGTAAAGTTTTACTCTTTTAGACCTAAAATTGTAAAACAGTTATTTGTGTAACTTTTCCTTTAATGGCGTGAAAAATATATATGTAGTGATAGATTACATTAGCAAAATTAAAAGGTACAAATTATATCAACTAAATAAAGTAGAAGGTAATACATAGAATTTATGTATATATACATTGACGGACCAAGGAGCTATGGTTTGGTCACGCAAAAGAAACTCACACACAAAAATTTCGAAAGAGGAACCCATTAATGTCTAGAATCACACGGGGTGCTTGTGATAGTTTTAACATGCATGAAAAAGAGGGGCATGCCACTTACAAAGATTAGAAAATTCCAAGCCCGAGGCTGGTGCCTCCATGCCCTTCCTTCACCTGAATATAGTTCTCACACACCAATTCCCTCTTCTCCGTGGGTATCCCACACCAGTATCAACAACCATGAAGTAAACTCAGCCGAGTTGGGATCCTCTAAAGTGGCCTGCGAGTATTTTGTGTGGCTTCGTCCTCCCTTGCATGACACTTAACAATGATCCAACTCAGTTAAATTTTATTTTTAGGTGGCTGATACTGGTGTTGGGATACCAAAGGAGAAGAGGTAGTAGTTGTTTGATAACCTCAAGGGGGTGCTCATCATGGAGAGTCCTATGGTTGGGGAGCTGAGGTTGGCCCACACCTGGAGCACAATATGGCCTTGATCATTAAGTTCATGGCGTTGGCTAGCAAGTTCTCGAGAATTTTCTTGAACCTCTTGAAGTCACCGGCGACACCATCACATCGGAAAATAGAGAAGTCATAGGGTCGCAAACCACCTTGACGTCTCTTGTTCATGCCAAGGATGTTTGCCAAATCCTTAGACTCTGCAAGCTCATATGTAGTGTTGAGTGGAGCTCCTCTAACTGTAACTTTCCGGATTCCACCTTGCTCATGTCTAGTATCATATTGAGTATATCTGTAGGTGCAAACATACATGTTACAAAAATGGATGATAAATTAGTATATGCTCGATAGAAGAACTTATTGCTTCTATATCCGAAAACACACATAACCAAGATAAAGAGTAAATGTGAGCCACACAATAGACGTAAGACTAAAGATATGGTGTGACTACCGGTTATATGTCACCACCTATTTTTTTGTAGAGCGATGCTATACACACGACAAACCTTGTACGATAATTGCGTACGATCAGACTCATCATAGCATCAGTCAGTATGTGGGCCAGATGAAGGAAATCCCACCGTGAGTCTAGTCGTATACATCTCGTACAGATCTTTATCGTATGCAAGGCATTTCCGTTTTTTGTAAGACAATCTATTTCATCTACCTTCAACATTAATATATTTATAAACTAAAATTTAATTCTATACCAATATGATTTTTTGTTGATGCAATCATATGCATTTTTCATATTAACAAGAACAAAATAAATGTGTAATTTTTTACTCTTTTAGATCTAAAATTTTAAAATAATTAATTTGTGTAACTCTACCTTTTATGGCGTGAAAAATATGTAGTGATAGATTACATTAGAAAAATTAAAAAGTACAAATTATATCAACTAAATAATGTAGCAGGTAATACATAGCATTAATATATATATGCATTGATGAACCCAGGAACTATGGTTTTGGTCAGGCAAAAGAAACTCAAACAAAAAAAAGCTTCCAAAGAGCAACCCAGTAATGCGCGCAAAAGCTTAATTTATTGGAAGACACATTTTCCCCCTCCCCTGCTCTTGCTCGACTACAGTAACATTGAGAGTCGCCTCCCATTGACCGGGCCGTCGACGGCCGCTCTGCCGGAATAGCTGGCTGGAGTGTGTCTTTGAAAGGCCCCAGCGTAGTTTCGGAGTTTTAGTGGTGTTGTTGGTGGTTTGCCGGAGTTTGGGCGGATGCCCTATAGTGAAGGTGGCGCCATGGATCTCCGCCGGATCCGTGGTGTAGGCACGTTGGCGCTGCTGCTCTGGCTCCTCTGGTCAAAGAAGAGCAGGAGAAGAGGCGGAACCATCATCTTCCATAAAGTAGCGGCGGTGCATCTCCGATGCCTGTGTAGAAACCAAGATCTCGAAGCTCTCCTGGTCAGCCATGGTGGAGAGGGGGGGGGGGGGGACGAAGACCTCCTGGTGATTCATGCATCTCTTCTCCTAGCCGGCCTTGGTGGCGAGGGGGAGAATGGACGCGGTGCATCTCTCTGCGCTCCGATGACAAGATCCAGGTTAGTGGATGGTAACCATCGATTGGGGATAAACCTCTCCTCTGCTTCTCTACCTCACCACGGTGGTGAGAAGGAGGTGGATCTTGAAGCCGATGCCTCCTGAGATGGTGCCGTCCTTTGCCTGCGAGGTGCTATTCTTCCGAGCTCAACCATGCAGCTGGCAATCACGTGGTTGCAACAAGGCCGTCAGGGCGGCGAATCTTCAACCTCTGATGCGAAGGCCCTGCTTCGACTCCGTCATGGGTGCTCGAAGCGACCATACTGCAAAGTGATTCGTTCCCCGCAGCATGGTGGTGGAGCGCGGCCAAGAGTCTTCGTCGGAAGAGGGCTCCCGAGCAGCAGGCTCTCGTTCCTCGGCGGCGACGCCTGGAGGACGTTGGCGACGTGTGACAGAGACACCCGTGTACTTGCTTGCTTTGTTCTAGTTTGTTATAGGGTGTTTTTTGTAAAGTGTGAGCCTCTTTCTTCAAATACTAGGTTCTTGGAGCGAGTATTGCAGGGGGTTTACTGCAAAATTGTATACTTGTCACTTTAATAGAAGTATCTCCGGGTTCTTCTAGACCCCTCCTTGTGTTAAAAAAAATTCAATTTACTTAGTGGAGGCATGCATGGACGTGAATTTTTGGCTCCTCGGTGCACCGGCACCGGATTTCAGCAACAAAATCAAAAAAATACTAAAATTGATTTAAAAAATATAGCATAAATCATGTGTGTGGAGTATGTATGTAAGCATGTGCATGTCAAGTCTCAACTTAAAATATAAAAGTATGTAGTCTACAGAAAAATAATAAACTGTACTATTTATAGTACGTATACTATTTACAGTATTTCATTTTCACTTTTTTGTGTGGATCACATACGGCCGTATTTTCTACTTAAAATTTTCACAGGTAAGTGTCAAGATAAGATTTACGTGAGGGAATTATTTCAACTTTTTTGAAATATTCAAATAACGTTTTTAATTTTTTGAAATCAGATGCGCTGGTACCCAGGTTCACCACCTTATTTTCGGTGGAGGCACCTGCTATACGGACAATAAGAAGAGCATTAATGTGTTCTCTTTCTGCATTGGAGATGAAAAAAGTTACTGCAATAGAGTAGTATATTAGCAACAAAAATGTTTTGCATACCACTTTCTACATCCAATACTTATCCGACACAAAGAAATCAAACATCACTGAACACATAAATTTGGTTCCACAAATGACAACAGCTGACATCGAGTACAATCTTACCCACGATTGAGCCAAAATACTTGTACTCAGCCTGCCCCAAGCCAAACCTGGAGATGGAAAATAGTTGAACACACAAAAAAATCCGGAAACACACATCACACAATTGATACAAATTTCTTAGATGGCAAGACAGGGAACTAGACAGGAGTAAATTTTTAAATCATAAAGTTTCAAAAAAATATTGTAAATCATATGGTGGGGGAGGAGGGTAAAAGCGGAGTAAGGAGCAACGATGTGGGGCAACAAAGAAGTCAGCCAATATTAGGGTATGTTTTTTCTTCATAGGAGAAATGCGGCCCTTCATACATAGTGGATACATATGAATACATCCAAAATAAGATGTAAACATGTACGACCAAATTAATTCAACCAATTGATATCCTACAAGTTGCTGCGGGAATGTGTATGTTAGAAATCTCTTAAGAATTACATAAACAAATGCTAAAAATAGAATATGCAAATAAGAGCTGCAAAGAGAATAGCTTGTTAAAACCTTGTGTTTTGGCACAATGAAAACACGGAGGGCGTCATAACGATGGGTAAGACTTCGTCCTCATGGTGGCGCCCGTTCTCTTCTCCGACGGTGATCAGGACAATTCGGCCGCATAGGGAAAGGCAGGTAGTGCGTCTAGATTGGGGATCGGATTTGGATATTATGGAGGGGAATTTGTGGGGAGCGTCGTTGGATGGAAGGAGGCATGGGTGGAAGGTGATCTAGATCTAGGATTGGTGATCTAGATCTGGGATTGGTGGTGGCGGCTGGGAGGAAGACGAGAGACGCTGCTAGGGTTAGTTTATATAAGAAGGGAATCGAGGGTGATCTCTTTTGGCAGGCCTCACACAACAAAGATTTAGAGGGAAGAAAGCGACGGGGCCTTCTATGTTTTGATGGGCCATACCAATTTCTCTATGGATGGGAGCAAAGATGTCGCATGTAATCTTCATCCGCTTATATGGGTTGATGGGCCTGAAGCAGACCCATCACAAAATGGTAGAGTCCATTAAAATTTGTGCCATATGTGATGTTCCTTGAGACTGTCTCGGGAAAATTACTATGAGTCAACATGTTTATTTTAGTGTGTTATATTTGAAGAGTGACAAGGAAAAAATGTATACGTCTGTAGATAAGATTTCTCGAATGTTTCAACAATTTTTTCAACCCACGTCTCACCAAAGCATTATGCCATCCAATAGCTAGCCCGTGAGGACACGCGTAGCCATCAGGACTAAGCCCCCTAAGCCCCCTGAGCCTTTCGCACACACCCATGCGTGTACTACTTCCAGAATGCTAGCCCCCGCTCCTGCCCAAGTCTTTATCGCATTTGATATGCAACAACTTCTATAGTCTTGCAATGGGTTGTCTATCCACTACAAAAGAGAATATTCGGTAAACATAAGGATGGAATTTCTCCACATGACATTCCACAGTTAGGTGTCACTTGTTAGTTTAGTTTAAAATATTATGATAAGCTAATTCCCTATATTAATGCTCTAGTGATCGTTCTTGTTTTCCTTGTGTTTTTCGAAGCACATTGTGACCATTCTGAAATTTGTACGGGTGGACAATACAAGCAAATCTCGATGAGAGCGGGTGAGCACGGCTTCTCCCATGTTGTGGAGCCCAACATGGATCGCGGCCAGCCCTCTAGGTCGTGGCTGTACGAGGGTCCATGCCATGAGATCATGTGGTGGGTCATATACGCGCAGAAGAATGGCCCTCATATACAAACCTCGTATGCACGAATCCGCCCCTATGCTATGCCTCCACACACACAAGCTACCGGTGCCTAACACATGCGCCTTGGAATGCCTGCGCGTTGCATGGTTTTCTGTCATTTCTCCCCATGCCGCATAGCTTTGTGACATGCCTCGCGCATCATTCCTAACGAGTGCATTTTCCATCATGTTTTACCTTATGTTTTGGCATTAGTAGTGTTTTCATATTTTACGGCGCTGAGATGCACCTACTCTTCTTGTTCCACCGAGATCTCAGAAATAAAGAGATTGGTGCTCAAATCAATTAAAACAATTATTTTTTATACAAATATGCTGATTAGAGGTATTAAACATTTTCCATACAACCACCCACGCACCTGGGGATCAAGCCAATGAAGAAATTTATGAAGTCGCATTAACAAAAGAGCTAACGACCAACAGTACGTCGGGAAGGTACCATGAGGAGCAGCCAGAGGGGCCAAAAGTCATTGAGTTGAAAGATATCAACAAAAGCCTTAATACGATGCAAATGTGCATCCCTTGAGGCACGGTATGTTCTGAGAGGTTTTTAACGCGTAGCGTGTAGTTTTTCTCTCTATACCATCAATTTGTAAGTTCCAGCCATCCCCCGGCAGGAAACTCCCAACCTCGACCATTTAACATATTTCAAACAAATTCGACATAAAATTTAACAAGTTCGGCGAGCAAGAGTCCGAAAATTGCTGAAACAAATTCGGCGATAATCAGTACAATGTTTAACAAGTGCTGAAACAAATGAAGCACACAATTTCACAATTTTTGAAACAAATTATGATAGACTAGTTGGCGTCGACGTTGGCGTTACCTCGGAGCGTCCATATGTGCTCCATCAGATCATCTTGCAGCTGCTGATGCATTGTAGAGTCTCGAATCTCCTGGGGCATAGCAATGAAGGCGGCCCATGATGGAGGCACCTGGTGATTAGGCTGTGCAAGAGGACCCTCTCTCTCATATGGTGCTTGCTGCTCAGCTAGAGGAACCGGATGTTTTCGCTCATTTTCAATAATCATATTGTGTAAGAACACACAACAATTAATCACCTCCCACATCTGATCTTTGGACCAAGTCATAGCAGGGAATCGGACGACAGCAAATCTCTGCTGGAGGACACCAAATGCACGCTCGACGTCTTTTCGGCAAGCTTCTTGTTTCTTGACAAACTCGCAAAGTTTGGGGGTGCTAGGTTTCGAGATAGTCTTCACAAATATTGACCACTTTGGATAGATACCGTCTGCAAGGTAGTATCCTTTGTTGTAGTGCCGACCATTGACATAGTTCACCGGGGGAGCATGACCCTCAACAAGCTTGGAAAAGATTGGAGAGCAGTTTAGGACGTTGATGTCATTGTTGGATCCAGGCATACCAAAGAAAGAGTGCCAAATCCAGAGATCATGGGTAGTCACTGCTTCAAGTATCACAGTGCAGCCGTTTTTGTGACCCTTGTACATTCCCTGCTACGCAAACGGACAGTTCTTCCATTTCCAATGCATGAAGTCAATGCTTCCAAGCATCCCTGGAAAACCCCTAGCTTCATTTGTTGCAAGGATCCTCTGAGTGTCTTCGACAGTGGGTGATCTCAAGTAAAAGTCCCCGAACACTGCTATGACGGCCTTGCAGAACCGGTAGAAACAATCAAGGGCGGTGGACTCCACCATCCGAAGATAGTCATTTGCACCATCACCGGGAGCTCCATAAGCCAGCATCCTCATAGCCACTGTGCACTTCTGCAGTGACGAAAATCCAACCAAGCCAGTGCAATCCGCTTTGCATCTGAAGTAGGGGTCGAAGTCTCGGATGGCATACACAATTTGCAGAAATAGCTTTGTGCTCATCCTGAAACGACGCCTGAAAATAGTGTCACCGTGCAATGGATTGTCGGCGAAGTAGTCGGCGTACAACATGCAGTAGCCCTCCATTCGCTGTCTCGGCTTGCACTTCAGGCGACCTGGTGCCGACCCACCACGTCGACCAGTTGGCACTCCGGCGTACAGGCTTGATAAGCAACCGAGGATCAGCATGTGCTCCTCGTCTTGGGCCATCTCTTCTCGCATAAGCTCGACGAACATCTGTTCCTCCTCTTCGTCCGAGTCCATGGCCGGCGAGGCAAATGGACTAACACCTGACGGGCGTGGTCGAGGCAACCCGAGCCGCAAACGATGAGGAGTAGGCCGTCGTCGGAAAACAGGCCGGCGGATGAGCAGCCAGATAGGCCGTCATCGAAAGACGGCGGAATATAGGCAGGTGGGGGAGGAGGGGCGGCGGAATCTGGGCAACAAGCCGGTGGGGTGGTGACGGCGGCGAGAGAGATACGAGGGGTGGGAGAGATTTTGAGTGGGGTTCGTGTGTCCAGTCGCCGACAGAGCAGGCCCTTCCCCGCTTTTCACTCGTCCGGAGTCCCCGAGCGTTCCTCGGGGGACCGGGGTTGGCGTGGGCTCGTCGGATGGATTTTGGGCCAAATCCGGACGAAAACGAGGAACCGGGAGCACGACTGGGCTAAATTACGCCGTCCGGATGGAAAAAACGTCGATTAGGAGCCTCGTCGTGGAGAAGTGGGGATGCTCTAAGATGAGGCTAATGCTCAGATCTCAGAAGAAAAAATTACTGCTCAAAAGGTGAATGCGACGGCACCTCGGCCATTTTCACCTCTTCTTCCACCTCCCTGGCCCAAATCATTCTGCACGCGTCATTGACGATAGCTTCGAGACTCCGTTGACCGACCGGCAACCGCCATGCAAGCGCGCCACGAAACCACTGTAGTCCATTTCGGTGCCGACGGCTGCCATGGCTCCAGCTCCAGCAGCGGAGGCAAGAACTGTGAGGGAAACATGAGGTAAGTGGGCAACTTTTCATTGGCAACCAAAACTTTGGCCATCAACCAAACAAGAGCCAATATCTTATAGGTTGCCATAATTTTGGCAGGGCACGTTTGGGCACCAACCAAACATGCCCTGAGGAAAACATGAGGTAAGTGGGCAACCTTTCATTGGCAACCAAAATTTTGGCCATCAATCAAACAAGAGCCAATATCTTATAGGTTGCCATAATTTTGGCAGGGCACGCTTGGGCACCAACCAAACATGCCCATAGTACTTCCTGGTCATAGTACTTCAGACTTCAGAGGCTAAGATGAAGGAGATGAAGGCTACTGCTCAGATATGGAAAAGAAAAATCTACTGCTCAAAAGGTGAATGGGACGGCGCCTCCGCAATTTTCACCTCTCCTTCCACCTCCCTGGCCCAAATCATTCTGCACGCGTCATTCACGATAGCTTCGAGACTCCGTTGACCGAGCGGCAGCCGCCATGCAAGCGCACCACGAAACCACTGTAGTCCATTTCGACGCCGACGGCTGCCATGGCTCCAGCTCCAGCAGCGGAGGCAGTAGCCCGTACTCCCTCTCCGGCCCTTCCCTCGACAGCGACGACGGCTCCACCAGCACCGACGAGTACTGCCCGGACGATCCACTCGAGTTCCGGCGCCACGTCTCTATTTTCTCCCCATCCGTGCTGGCCGAGGTTGATCCCAGCAGCTTCCGGCCGATCTCTCAGTCCCTCTCCTGCGTCCTGGCCGACGTCGACAAACACCTGCAGCGCATGGTCCTCCTCCTCCCAGCCTTCTCAGCTTCCGCTGCTTCCACGGCGCGCACGGACGCGCTGCAAAAATGGCTCGCCGGCTTCAACGTCGGCTGGGTGCTCGACATGGACGACAACGGGAGCCTCCCGCGGAGGGAGGTCGGGAGGAGGGTCAGTGAGTGGGCGCATGCGCTAGGCACCATGGATCGTGTCTTCCGCCACCGACACCGGGAGGTTCGCAGCCCGGTCAACGAAGCAGCCGTGGCGGAGCTGGCCGCGCTGGGCTGGCTCGCGGGGGAGAGCGCCGGCGCGATGCTGAGGCTGGCCGGCTCCGTGGTGGCGCTCGGGAGCTCCCCGTCGAAGCTGCTCGCGGCGCTCGACATGCACGCCCATGTCTCGGAGACCTACCCGGGACTCGCGAGGACGTTCTCATGGCCGTCCTCCCACCCAGTCTCGGTCGCGTCCGACGCAGCGCTCGCCGGCCTGCTGGACGCGTCCCGGCGGTGTGTGTGCGACCTCAGCGCGTTCATCCGCGCGCCCCAGTACCCGTGGCGGATGCCGCAGGGCGGCGAGGTGCACCCCTGCGTCGGCTTCTGGATGGGCTACTTCCGAGGCATGTTGCGCAACCGCGTCTCCCTCTACTTCGTCCTTGCCGGAGCTCATCTCGACGAGGAGCAAACGACGCCACTCCCGCCCGACGAGGGCAGCCTGGTGATGGAGCTCATCTCGTGCCTGGAGGCTGTGCTCGAGGACAAGTCCGGTGCGCTGGCATTTCCGGGGCTGAGCCAGATCTTCATGCTCAACAACACGAGCGCCTTGGTGCGCCGCGCCGTCCGCTCCGACCTCAGCATGTTCCTGCCGCCCGGCTGGGTCCTCGCCCGCGAGGAGCGCATGGATGGCTACCTCAAAGGTTACCTCGAGGTTTCATGGGCGCCCGTGGTGGCGCGCCTTGCCGGGAAGCCGGGAGCCTTGACTGTTCTCCGGCGAAGGAACCCGCTGAGCCCATTTTACTCGGCGTTTGAGAACGTGTGCAGCATGCATAGAGGTTGGAAGGTGCCCAGCCCGGCGCTCCGGTCCATCCTCCGGAGCACCGTGTCGGAGAGTGTTCTGCCGGCATACCGCCGGTATGTGGACGATCACCCGGAGGTTGAGATATCCGCAGGGCGCAGCGTGGAGGAGCTGGAGCATCAGTTGTCAGAGTTGTTCGAAGGATAGAAGACCAAATCTGCCCTTGCGCTGCTTTCTCTGTAACTAAAATTTTGAACCTGATACTCCTGCCACATATCCATTTGTTACCGGATTCAGAGTTTTTCATGTATATGTTATACAACTATGTAACTATTCGATCTTGAAGCAAAAATACTAGTGAATGATAGACGGAAAGTTGCGTTGCAATGCTGATGTAACTGATATTCTGAACTAGACACCAGCTCTGTGGCACATAACCATTTGGGATCGATTCAGAATTTTCCACATACCATACAGGTAATCAGTTTTGCTGCATAAATACTGGTGAATCAATGCTGACACGCAAAATCCTAAATCCCAAAGTCCATAGAAACATCCAGTCTATATAGGGGTGGAAAATGGGTGGTGGATGCAGGTCGGATAGTGGAAACTCCTAAATCCTGTATCCGTTTTCATATTTTCAAAACAAATATTGATGCGAATACGTTAGTTGAATAGGGTGGATCAAATGTTTTTTCAATTCCGCATGGATACGAATATAAAGAGTAATAGACTTGTCTCTTATAATGAGTCAACTATAGAACAATATAAAGATAAATATGATACAATACATAATAGTTCAAGTTCAATCACACATACAAAAAAACCACTTTGCTAGTTATTTTAGGTTGGGTGATTGGTATATCAGGCTATAATTAATATCTAAATTAGCGAACATAATTTTATTCAGATACGGATATGTCCATTTCCATATCCAAATTTGCTTCAAAATTAAATACCACATTCGTAATTGTATATGCAAAACAAATCCAGACATTTACCACAACCATTTCCATGCTTGTCCGGATTCAGATATTTCCATATTCATTTTCAAGTTTTCAAATAAAAATGTCGAATAATCCAGATTATCAACTACTAGTTTCCACCCCTAAGTGTATCATGTTGACATTTGAGAGAGAGAAACTAATACACTGTCGAAAATGGCAAAGACAATTTACTAATCAAATAGTTGTGCAAAACATACTGAAACAAACAAATGAATACTGAGCGACCAGCATATTACGGACGAAAATATTATATGTCATCGGGAGGATGGGAGTACAAAAAATGGCAGAAGCCTTCTTTTGGCAATGCAAAACATACTGAAACAAACAAATGAATACTGAGTGACCAATGCGCTGAAAACAGAGTGAAATGGGGGCCTTTACATGGCTCCCCTTCCCTGCTAGTGTACTAAAGATCTTTGAACAACCTCGCCTTCTAAGTTAATCAACAGGGATTCCTGATAAGTTCACAACACAAAAAAATAAAAAGTTACATGCAATATTGGTGTTTCAAACTGATATTCAGAGAAAGAGGAGCAAGTGTAAGAATATAACCATAAACTCACCATCTCTAGAGGGCTGACTCTGTGCAAGAAGAAACCATCTAAATTATTGTGATCACCACGGCTGGGGTTTTGAATATACAACATTGAATTCTCTTCATGGAACTGTCCACAAGAACCACCTGTGCTAACATATGCATTCTGCACACAGAAGCAGCCAAGAATAACCAATATAATGTCGAGTTTTCATCAAGAAACAGAATAGAAATTACGGCATTTCCCAGAAAAGAAGGAATTACCACTGCATATGTTTGAAAAATATTCCGAAGTGGCTCGTATAATTTTACTATTTTTGTGGTGTGCACCTCATTGCAGTCAACTAATGCATCATATCCAACAACTATTTTCCTGGCTTAAAAATAATATTAGGCATTACGATCTTAGTACCAACATGTGTGCATACATGTTCATATGGAATCTTCATACCAGTTACTGCTGCTCAGTGCTAGTGTTTGTTCCAACCATGTAATTTGTTCCCTGCTAGAATTGCTCACTTTTCCATGATGTAGAAGTTCCTTTAACCAAATGACAAGATCAATCAAAAATAATGCAAAAAGTCAGTATATTCCACAATATCCAGCAAAGACTCCATGTAAAACAATCATATGCAAAATTAAATTGCGACCATATTGCACTAAAAAATGTTCATTTTACAGATCCCTGAACTTGAATGAAGACAAGGAGGAAAAAAATGAAGGAGTTGTTGGCTTCTTGTTCAACGTGCCTCTGAAATAATCAGTGCAAAGGGGGCTAACCTCAGCCATTCAGAAAGTATTAATAGATGTCCTCAAGCAATGATGGAATTATTTTAATCATTATTGATGATGTGCTGTTTGTCAGATAGGCTGCCTGCCAGGATAAATTCAGAACTGTTCACCAATAAAAGGTAATACCTGAAGAGGCCCTGTGTCAACACCAATAATTTCCAGAATTTGATCATATGGCATCTTCACTTTCTTCAAGAAGTTATCTACTATCTGCCCATGTGATGTGGTGGAATACCTGAAGTAGAGGCAGTTTTACATGTCGTATAATTTACACGCATCGGAGAGCAAAACCATACAAGTTATACTACGCCGTGCAAATCCAGTGAGTGATGAGACAGGAACAACTAGCATACCAGGGGATATTCAGAGCTTGGAAGTACAGGGAACCCTGAACGACAAAAAAAAACACAACTTAGGGTTTTATTCAGTTTGGAAATTAAACGATATTATTATTAGCACAATTAGAGTACTTACGTTTTGCCAAAGCGTGTCCTCGCCAAATCGAGCAACATCCAACACGAACTTGACTCCATAAACCTTTGCTATGCTTTCCATCTTCATAAAAAATGTAGTTTCATTAGGAAAAAGTGAAGCTCATATTATGAATCTGCTACAAATTTTTCAAGACTGGAAAAAAAAAGTGATACTCAACCAACAGCATAGCATTAGACATTCCTAGGACACGCCAACCATATTACATAAAAAAAAGAACGGTGTCACACTGTCACTTCGTTTGAGATCAAGAACACAATGCCGAGAAAGGGTCAATTTAAAATCAGACTAGCTCGTCGATTAGTTATGTGTGAACACTGAACACATATTGACTAATTCACAGTCACTGTCACGAGCAAGGTTAATAGCCATAAGAGGGCACATGTGTGCCTGACTGGGACGAACATGTGGCACGTTCTGTCATCCCAAGTAAGTCCAATGCAGCCAATAGACTACCATTTGTATACTAGTCTTAGATCTGCAAATGCGTAGATCACATGATTGGGCAGAATCAGGATGATTAAACTGACGGATAATTTATTATTCTCCGTTAGTGCGAACTGCATCCAGGCAAAATTACCAAAACCTAGCAGTTTTCCATGACAGACAGAGCCTAGATTTATGAAGTTTTCGTGAATCCATGGCGCCGCACCAAGAAGCAACGGGGGCGAAGCCATCCAAGTTTTCCCAACAACACAGGAGCAACCAACCAAGCGACGCGGAAACAACGCGGTGGAAGAGATCGAACTTGGAGATTGTACGGAGACGCACGCACCTGCCTCAGGAGGCGAGCCTGGTCAGCGGGTGGCAGCGCGCCACCCGCGACGGTGATGAAGGATACGCCGCCGCCGGCGGGCCCGCCGCTGCCCAGCGCGTCCCCGCCCCGCGGCCGGAGCTGCGGCTCCCCGAGGCTGAAGGCCGCGTAGAGCGCGAGGCAGAGCGCGGCCTGCACGGCCACCGTGCGACGCCACGGCGGTCGCCGACCCTGGAGCTCGGAGGATGCTTCCAATTCCATGGCGGTGGGCGCGGCCTCGTTAATGCTCGCCTGTTGCGACCCAGCGGTGGGCGCAGACTACCGTTAAGATCACGCGCACGTCCTTTTATCCTCACAGATTAAGAGGAAGTGATTGATGGGCTCCTTTCACGTCTTCCCGCTATTGCTTCCCCATCTCGGCTTCCGGCAAGATTTCCAGAGTGTTTACATTTTATTTTTAGCAGAAAGCAACAACACAGAACTGAAATGTCACCGTTTGCTAAATAACAAATCCAATCATTTGCATCTAGCTTTGCATTTGTATCAATTCTTAAATGTGACGAAAATGAATCAGTTTTTTTGCCACAATCTTGTAATCTGAACAGCATGGATAAAATTTGCCACAATCTTGTAAGCAACAGGCATAACTCACGGAATATATCAAACAAATAAATGTAAATTTGCAACGAGTAACCTTTATATTGGATCTTTCGTGATTAAAAGAAGTGCCTTGTAATACAGCCTAAAATTAAGTACAACAACAATATAGTTGTAAGACAAACTAGACATGGGAACATTCCCACCTGAAAGAGGTGAGGAAACTCAAGGAGTTACCACATATCAAGTGACAACTACAAGGATAAGGATTAAGAGCACCAAACATGCGTAGTTTGGAATTAAACATGCTCCCATCAAGCATAATTCAACAAGATATGTGCCAGAATTATTGAAGGTTGCTGCTTTTGGACATTGAAGTGGTTTCCGGACACAACTGCGACTATATGTACTACATTGTATAAACCGTACACTATTATGAAAATAGATTTCAGTATAGTATTTGGATACGTCTAGCGGGCGGTCGCGTGCTCGTTTGTAGTGTCCAGCATACCCTCTATATTAGGAAAGTTTTATCCCCTTCGATAAAAACGGAAAGATTCCACAATTAATTAGCTGGTTGGCAGGCGCTGGCAAGCTTGCAACGAGTAGGCCAGCTAGATATTGTAGATCTATTTCAAAAAGCTATAACTTTTAAACCGTGTATCGGAATTATGATTCGTTTTCACATTTAGAATCATGGACAAGATCTTCAAAACTAGATCTTGCTTGCATATATTTTGACAAAAAAAATTAAGAAGCAACTTTGGTGCCCTACAAAGCAACCAAGGTGAGCAACTAAGCAATTTTGGTACGCGGCGAAAAAATTTATGTCGGGCACTGTCAACACTAGAGTTACACACTAAGGTACCAAAGTTATTATGTCGGACACCAAGAATGAGCCGCAAGCACCAAAGTTGCTCTGTCCGGCAGCAAAGTTGATCCGTCGGGTTCCGAAGTTGCTCTGATGGGCAGCAAAGTTGCTCTGTCTGTTTTCAAAGTTGCTCCGTCTAGTTCCGGTGGCTTCATAATAGTGGTACCGGTGGCTGCTCCCCCTCTTTGGCTGCTTCGGCATAGGTGGCTGCTCCCCGAAATCATGAGCACCAAATTTGTTCTAACATGCACCATAATTGCACCGTTAGGCATCAAAGTTGGGCTATTAGGCACCAGAATTGCACTATTAGGCACCGAAATTGCTCTTTTAGGCACCAGAATTGCGCCGGCAAGCAACAAAGTTGTTCTGACACCCAGCGTTGCTCTTTAGGGCACCACTAGTTGCGCTGTAAGGCAACAAAATTGTCCAGTCATGCACCAAAGTTGCTATGTCGGAAACCAGAATGGCGTCGTCATGCACCAAAGAACAAAAGTTGCTCGGTCGCACATGATAGTTCCTGTGTTGGCACCAAAATTGTGTCCCCAAGCACCAAAGTTGCTCTGTTGGCATCAAAGTTGGTCAGGCACCAAAGTTGCTCCGTCACACATTGAAATTCTTCCGATGGACACCAAAATTGTTGTCGGGCACCAAAGTTGTGCTTTCGTGTAACAAAAAGTGTACATGTTTGTTGCACACAAAAGTTGCTTTGCAGCACACCAAAGTTGTTTTGCTACACAACAAAG
Source organism: Lolium perenne (assembly GCF_019359855.2). Classification (NCBI taxonomy): domain Eukaryota; kingdom Viridiplantae; phylum Streptophyta; class Magnoliopsida; order Poales; family Poaceae; genus Lolium; species Lolium perenne. Next base: position 30,805,214 of record NC_067250.2, read on the forward strand.
TTGCTATGTCGCGCATCAAAGTTGCTCATTAAAAAAATTCGTCAAAACATATGAAATATGGTCTAGTTTTGAAGCTCTCGTCGTGAGGATTCTAGAAGTGAAAACGAATTGTAATTTCGCTGCACGATTTAAAAGTTACAGCTTTTTGAAAAACAACACGTGATATCAGCTAGACTACAGTTGAACGCATGGAGCTGTTTCTGTAGTGCGCCCGCCCTGAACTTTGATTTGGCACGCGCCCGCCGGGGAGAATTCAGGATAGTATTTATGGAGACATCAGATATTGGTAGGTAAAGTTCTAAATTTGGCTGCACAAATCCCAAGATAATACCTTTGTGACTGGAGGGAGTGGCACGTCGGTGGGCTCGGGCTCCAGGCGCACCTTGGTGTGCTCCTTGTTGAGGAACACTTGGCCGTCGACTCGCTCAGGCTCGTAGTTGATGGGACAGAGTTGCGCTCTGGTGGCGCAGCTGGCTCGTCGTCGTCGCCATCCTTGGCTAGGTGGGCTTCTTCTCGCTTCTTCTTGCGACAGTCCCGGGCTTAGTGCCCGAGCTTTCCACAGTAGCGGCACTTGTGCCTCCATGCCCTTCCTTCACCTGAATATAGTTCTCAAACACCAATTCCCTCTTCTCCGTGGGTATCCTACACCAGTATCAACAACCATGAAGTAAACTCAACCGAGTTGGGATCATTCTAAAGTGGCATGCGAGTATTTTGCGCGGCTTCCTCCTCCCTTGCATGACACTTAAGAATGATCCCAACTTAGTTAAATTTTATTTTAAGGTGGCCGATACAGGTGTTGGGATCCCAAAGGAGAAGAGGTAGTAGGTGTTTGAGAACCTCAAGGGGGTGCTTATCATGGCGAGTCCTAGGGATGGGGAGGTTGGCTCATGCCCGGAGCACAACATGGCCTTGATCATGAAGTTGATGGCGTTGATGAGCAAGTTGTCGAGAATTTTCTTGAACCTCTTGTAGTTACCGACGACGACATCGCATCGAAAAACAGAAAAGTCATAGGGTCGCAGACCACCTCGACATATCTGTTCATGCCGACGATGTTTGCCAAATCCATGGACTCCTCAAGCACCGTATGTCGTGTTGAATTGTACCTCCTCCAACTACAACTTTCCGGACTCCACCTTGCTCATGTCTAGTATCGTGTTGAGTATATCTACATGTGCAAACACATATGTTACAAAAATGGATGATAAATCAGGATATGTTCGACAGAAGAACTTATCGCTTCTATATCCAAATACACAAATAACCAAGATAAATAGTAAATGTGAGCCACAAAATAGACAAAACACTAAAGATATGTTGTGACTACCGGTTATATGTGGGCACCTATTTTTTTTGTAGGGCCATCTATTTCAACTACCTTCAATGTTAATATATTTAGAAACTAAAATTTAATTCTTTACCTATATAAAAAAATTGATGTAATCATGCACATTTTTCATATTAACAAGAATGAATAAATGTGTAAATTTTTACTCCTTTGGCCCTAAAACTGCAAACAAGTTATTTATGTAACTTCACCTTTTATGGCGTGAAAAATACGTAGTGATAGATTACATTAGCAAAATTACAAAGTACAAAGTATATCAACTAAATAAAGTAGCAGGTAATACATAACATTTATGTATATATGCAGTGACGGACCCAGGAACTATGGTTTGGTCAGGAAAAGGAAACTCACACAAAAAAAAAACTTCAAAAGAGCAACCCATTAATGTGCGAAGAAGCTTAATTTACCTAGTGGAGGCACCTGCTATATGTGACAATAAGAAGAGCATTAATTTTTCTCCTTCTGCAATGGAGATGAGATAATAAAAAAGTATAAAAAAATTACCGCCATAGAGTAGTATATTACAAACAAAAATCTTTTGGATACCACTTTATACATCCAATACTTATACAACACGAAGAAAGAAAACATCACTGAACACATAAATTTGGTTCCAGCAATAGCGACGTCGAGTACAATCTTACCCATGATTGGGGGAAAATACTTGTACTCAGCCCGCCCCAAGCCAAACCTGAAGATGAAAAATAGTTGAACATAGAAAAAGTCCAGAAACACACATCACACAATTGTTACAAATTTCTTAAATGGTAAGACAAAGAACTAGACAGATATAAATTTGTAAATCATGAAGTTTCAAAAAAAAATTGTAAATCATCGGGTTGAGGAGGAGGGTAAAAGCGGAGTAAGGAGCAACGATGTGGGTCAACGGAGAAGTCGGCCAATATTAGGGTATGTTTTTTCTTCATAGGAGAAATGCGGCCCTTCATACATAGTTGATAATTATGAATGCATCCAAAATAAGATGGTAACCTGTACGACCAAATTAATTCAACCAGTTGATATCCCACAAGTTGATGCGGGAATTTGTATGTCAGAAATCGCTAAAGAATTACATCAAAAAATGCTAAAAATAGAATATGAAAATAAGAGCTGCAAAGAGAATTGCTTGTTAAATACCTTGTGTTTTGGCACAATGAATTCCTAATATCTAATTTTGGGTAAGTACAGATGCTATAACATGGTATCATATTACGCGTCGCACAAACACGGAGGGCATCATAACGATGTGTAAGACTGCATCCACAAGGTGGCTCCCCTTCTCTTCTCCGATGGCGATCCGGCCGATTCGGCCGCATAGGGAAAGGCAGCTAGTGCGTTTGGATGTGGGATCGGATTTGGATATTATGGAGGGGAATTTGTGGGGAGCATCGTTGGATGGAAGGAGGCATGGGTGGAAGGTGATCTAGATCTGGGATTGGTGGCGGCGGCTGGGAGGAAGACGAGAGGCGCTGCTAGGGTTAGTTTATATAAGAAGGGAATCGAGGGTGATCTCTTTTTGGCAGGCCTCACACAACTAACATTTAGAGGGAAGAAAGCGACGCGGACTGCTATGTTTGATGGGCCATACCAATTTCTCTACGGATGGGAACAAAGATGTCGCATGGGATCTTCATCCGCTTATATGGGTTGATGGGCCTGAAGCAGATCCATTTGTGCCATATGTGATGTTCCTTGAGAGTGTCTCGGGAAAATTACTATGGGTCAACATGTTTCTTATAGTGTGTTATAGTTGAAGAGTGACGAGGGAAAATGTATACTTCTGAAGTATAGCTACAAAATAACAGAGTAGATAAGATTTCTCGAATGTTTCAGCAATTTTTTGAATCCAGGTCTCACCAAAGCATTATGCAATCCAATGGTCAGCCTTTGAGGACACACGTAGCCATCGGGACAAAGCCCCCTGAGCCTTTTGCTCGCACCCATGTACTATTTCGAGTTGCTGAACTCTAACCCCCGCCCCTGCCCAAATTTTTATCATATTTTATATGCAAAAACTTCGGTAGTCTTGCAGAGGGTTGTCTATCGAGTACAAAAAATAATATATGTGGTAAGCTGAAATATGTAAAATGCATACATGAACTTTGTAGTTTATTGTAAAACAATTATTATATTGCAACTTTATAATATTTGAAAAAGTGCACAAGTTCTTGTTTTATACTTTGGTGTGTAGGAAATAAGAAAATATGGAAGGAAAATGGGAAATATGGAGTTTAGTGAAATGTGTCCCTGCAGTACTTTTTTCCAAGATGATCACGGTAGGCTCCGAAGACAACGTCAAATGAAAAGTTTCAATTGATAAAGTTGTGGTGAATTTTATGCACTTGCTTTTAGACATAAAAGTCATCCCAATCGGAGTTCGGATGCATCCGTGGTCGCCATATTACTGAAGGGTACAGAGTTAGTTTCGGGGCCCGAAAATATGTGACGTGATTGACTCAAACTCCTTCCATTTTTGGGGATTTCGGCCAAGGCAAGACTTGATTGACTCATAAAGAAAACAGAGGGGAGTTGTAGGAAGGTTTTGGAGGTGTCCAATAGCCCTTGGATCAAAGGGGTGTCCATCATGACCAAGATTTCACCTCCACTTCTATATATTGCGAGGAAACCCTACTTTTGGCGGCATCCATCCATAGCCATGAAATTTCCCTCCCTTGGCAGCCGCCAAGGAGGGCTAGAACCTCCTGCACACCAGCACCAATTCCAAGGAAGAAGAAGGGGCAAGGGGCCGCTTCCCGAAAGGGCAACCACCGCCCCTCCAGGCGTCGCTGCCTCCCGTGGCCTCCGCCACGGGGATTTTCATCACCATCTCCTCAACGAGCTGCACCTCCTCATCAAAACCCTAAGCACCATCTTCATCTACCCCTTTTTAATCTCTTGGCAAACATGATGTGTAATACAATCTATCATTTTTCCATGATCTATTGTGCTTCTATGTCTTTGTTTGAGTAGTGACTTGTTATTGGCAATTCTGAGATAATTTATTGATGGTTGCATATAAGTATTTATTATCTTCTATGATGATCTCTTGTACTAATATATGAGTGCACACATATGTTGGGGAACACATGAGGTTGTTACTGTTGCATGATAATAGAAGGAGGCGCAGCTGAAGCTTGACAGAAACCATGTCCCAATTCTTAGATTCATGTTTTATTAATTCATGGTTAATCAACGGGGGTAACTATAGGGACCTTTAAACTTACAGCGGTGGTTGGAATTTATGTCTTAACAATTCTCTTGTTTGTTCTTAATAGGCCTTGGGAACAATCACTAGTGGTGCAATTGCTCATATCAATGGTTGCACCTATCTATGGCTTCTCTCTAGAAGAAACACTAGAAAATACTATACTAAGCTTCACTAATTGTGACAACCACACAAATGAAATAGCAGTTTGCGAAGAAACTTACTCCCTTGAGTTACTTCATCTTGTACACTTCACATCACTTAACTTGCATTAGTTTTATTGTTGCATTTTATTTTCAGCAGTTATAGTTTATAGTAAAAATCACTTCACACACCCACACACCATATTTCCTAGCTTTACATAGAACGCCGTATAAGTGGGTTATATGGCTCTAAAGAATAAATAGTTTACCTTCAACTCCTCGTGGGTTCGACACTTAAATACTTATTGAATTGTACTGCAGTGATTCCCTGCACTTGGGGGTTATCATGAGCATAAGGATGAAATTTCCCCACCTGACATTCCACAAAGTTAGGTGTCACTTGTTAGTTTAGTTTAAAATGTCATGATAAGCTAATTCCCTATATTATTGTTGTAGTTTTCTTTCTTGTTTTCCTTGTGTTTTTCTAAGCACATTGAGACCATTCTGAAATTGGTACGGGTGGACAACATGAGTGATGGTTGTGAAATACGCCAAATTTTCTCGCATTTAAACCCTTAGCTAAGTCAAGCAATTGACTAAGTTTACCTCTCAAGGTGCTACTAATGCCTAATCAATGCAAAGATGTGCAATCTCTTCTATTTTTGGATGTTGTGCAGGAAATCGCGTCATAATGACAAATGGACCAACAATTACTGAAGAAAATCGTGTCAGGAGCATGGAAAAGTTGACTACGCTTGGAAAGGTGGTTCCAGTAGCTTTAACAGGCATCGGTACGGGCAAGCCCCACCCATACCGTGCGCCCGTACCATCCGTGTTGGAGATATGCCCAAGAGGCAATAATAAATTAGTTATTGTTATATCTTAGTGTTCATGATAAAGGTTTACATCCCATGCTATAATTGTATTAACCGAAACATTGATACATGTGTGTTATGTAAACAACAAGGAGTCCCTAGTAAGCCTCTTATATAACTAGCTTGTTGATTAATGGATGATCATGGTTTCGTGATCATGAACATTGGATGTTATTAATAACAAGGTTATGTCATTAGGTGAATGATATAATGGACACACACCCAAATAAGCATAGCATAAGATCAAGTCATTAAGTTCAATTTGCTATAAGCTTTCGATACATAGTTGCCTAAGTCCTTCGACCATGAGATCATGTAAATCAGTTACACCGGAAGGGTACTTTGATTACATCAAACGCCATTGCGTAAATGGGTGGTTATAAAGATGGGATTAAGTATTCGGAAAGTGTGAGTTGAAGCATATGGATCAATAGTGGGATTTGTCCATCCTGATGACGGATAGATATACTCTGGGCCCTCTCGGTGGAATGTCGTCTGATTAGCTTGCAAGCATATGATTGGATCATAAGAGATGACATACCACGGTACGAGTAAAGAGTACTTGTCGGTAACGAGGATGAACAAGGTATGGAGATACCGATGATCGAACCTCGGACAAGTAAAATATCGCGTGACAAAGGGAATTGGCATCGTATGTAAATGGTTCAATCGATCACTAAGTCATCGTTGAATATGTGGGAGCCATTATGGATCTCCAGATCCCGCTATTGGTTATTGCTCGGAGAGGAGTCTCGACCATGTCTGCATAGTTCGCGAACCGTAGGGTGACGCGCTTAAGGTTCGATGTCGCATAAGTAGATTTGAATATGGTATGGAGACGAAGTTTGTTCGGAGTCTCGGATGAGATCCAGGATGTCACGAGGAGGTCCGGAATAGTCCGGAGAATAACATTCATATAAGGGAAGTTGATTTCTGGGTTTCGGAAAAGTTCGGGATTTTTCCGGTGGAAGACTGGAAGGTTCTAGAAGGTTCCGGAGGGGTCCCCTGATACGCGTACAGCACGCGTCCGTTGGGAACCCCAAGAGGAAGGTGTGATGCGTACAGCGGCAAGTTTTCCCTCAGTATGAAACCAAGGTTTATCGAACCAGTAGGAGCCAAGAAGCACGTTGAAGGTTGATGGCGGCGGGATGTAGTGCGGCGCAACACCAGAGATTCCGGCGCCAACGTGGAACCTGCACAACACAACCAAAGTACTTTGCCCCAACGAAACAGCGAGGTTGTCAATCTCACCGGCTTGCTGTAACAAAGGATTAGATGTATAGTGTGGATGATGATTGTTTGCAGAGAACAGTAGAACAGTATTGCAGTAGATTGTATTTCAGTATAGAGAATTGGACCGGGGTCCATAGTTCACTAGAGGTGTCTCTCCCATAAGATAAATAGCATGTTGGGTGAACAAATTACAGTTGGGCAATTGACAAATAAAGAGGGCATGACCATGCACATACATATTATGATGAGTATAGTGAGATTTAATTGGGCATTACGACAAAGTACATAGACCGCTATCCAGCATGCATCTATGCCTAAAAAGTCCACCTTCAGGTTATCATCCGAACCCCCTCCAGTATTAAGTTGCTAACAACAGACAATTGCATTAAGTATTGCGCGTAATGTAATTAGTAACTACGTCCTCGAACATAGCACCAATGTTTTATCCCTAGTGGCAACAAAGACATCCATAATCTTAAGAGATTTCTCACTTCCCGTGCATTCACTGAGACATGAACCCACTATCGAGCATAAATACTCCCTCTTGGAGTTACAAGCATCTACTTGGCCAGAGCATCTACTAGTAACGGAGAGCATGCAAGATCATAAACAACACATAGACATAACTTTGATAATCAACATAACAAGTATTCTCTATTCATCGGATCCCAACAAACGCAACATATAGAATTACAGATAGATGATCTTGATCATGTTATGCAGCTCACAAGACCCGACAATGAAGCACAATGGGGAGAAGACAACCATCTAGCTACTGCTATGGACCCATAGTCCAGGGGTAGACTACTCACACATCACTCCGGAGGCGACCATGGTGGCGTAGAGTCCTCCGGGAGATGATTCCCCTCTCCGGCAGGTGCCGGAGGCGATCTCTGAATCCCCGAGATGGGATTGGCGGCGCGGCGGCGTCTCGCAAGGTTTTCCGTATCGTGGCTCTCGGCATCGGGGGTTTCGCGACGGAGGCTTTAAGTAGGCGGAAGGGCAGGTCGGGGGGGCCACACGAGGGCCCCACACCACAGCCTGCCGGCGCGGCCAAGGGGCAGGCCGCGCCGCCCTAGGGTTTGGCCACCTCGTGGCCCCACTTCGTCTCCTCTTCCGTCTTCTGGAAGCTTCGTGGCAAAATAGGACCCTGGGCGTTGATTTCGTCCAATTCCGAGAATATTTCGTTACTAGGATTTCTGAAACCAAAAACAGCGTAAAACAAAGAATCGGCACTTCGGCATCTTGTTAATAGGTTAGTTCCAGAAAATGCACGAATATGACATAAAGTGTGCATAAAACATGTAGATAACATCAATAATGTGGCATGGAACACAAGAAATTATCGATACGTCGGAGACGTATCAGCATCCCCAAGCTTAGTTCTGCTCGTCCCGAGCGGTGTAAAACGATAACAAAGATAATTTCTGGAGTGACATGCCATCATAACCTTGATCATACTATTTGTAAAGCATATGTAGTGAATGCAGCGATCAAAACAATGTATATGACATGAGTAAACAAGTGAATCATATAGCAAAGACTTTTCATGAATTGTACTTCAAGACAAGCATCAATAAGTCTTGCATAAGAGTTAACTCATAAAGCAATAATTCAAAGTAAAGGCATTGAAGCAACACAAAGGAAGATTAAGTTTCAGCGGTTGCTTTCAACTTGTAACATGTATATCTCATGGATATTGTCAACATAGAGTAATATAATAAGTGCAATATGCAAGTATGTAGGAATCAATGCACAGTTCACACAAGTGTTTGCTTCTTGAGGTGGAGAGAAATAGGTGAACTGACTCAACAATGAAAGTAAAAGAATGGTCCTCCATAGAGGAAAAGCATCGATTGCTATATTTGTGCTAGAGCTTTGATTTTGAAAACATGAAACAATTTTGTCAACGGTAGTAATAGAGCATATGTATCATGTAAATTATATCTTACAAGTTGCAAGCCTCATGCATAGTGTACTAATAGTGCCCGCACCTTGTCCTAATTAGCTTGGACTACCGGATCATCGCAATACACATGTTTTAACCAAGTGTCACAATGGGGTACCTCTATGCCGCCTGTACAAAGGTCTAAGGAGAAAGCTCGCATTGGATTTCTCGCTATTGATTATTCTCAACTTAGACATCCATACCGGGACAACATAGATAACAGATAATGGACTCCTCTTTTATGCATAAGCATGTGACAACAATTAATAATTTTCTCATATGAGATTGAGGATATTGTCCAAAACTGAAACTTCCACCATGGATCATGGCTTTAGTTAGCGGCCCAATGTTCTTCTCTAACAATATGCATGCTTAACCATAAGGTGGTAGATCTCTCTTACTTCAGACAAGACGAACATGCATAGCAACTCACATGATATTCAACAAAGAGTAGTTGATGGCGTCCCCAGTGAACATGGTTATCGCACAACAAGCAACTTAATAAGAGATAAAGTGCATAAGTAAATATTCAATACCACAATAGTTTTTAAGCTATTTGTCCCATGAGCTATATATTGCAAAGGTGAATGATGGAATTTTAAAGGTAGCACTCAAGCAATTTACTTTGGAATGGCGGAGAAATACCATGTAGTAGGTAGGTATGGTGGACACAAATGGCATAGTGGTTGGCTCAAGGATTTTGGATGCATGAGAAGTATTCCCTCTCGATACAAGGTTTAGGCTAGCAAGGCTATTTGAAACAAACACAAGGATGAACCGGTGCAGCAAAATTCACATAAAAGATATATTGAAAACATTATAAGACTCTACACCGTCTTCCTTGTTGTTCAAACTCAATACTAGAAATTATCTAGACCTTAGAGAGACCAAATATGCAAACCAAATTTTAGCATGCTCTATGTATTTCTTCATTAATGGGTGCAAAGTATATGATGCAAGAGCTTAAACATGAGCACAACAATTGCCAAGTATCACATTACCCAAGACATTTTAGCAATTTACTACATGTATCATTTTCCAATTCCAACCATATAACAAATTAACGAAGGAGAAACTTCGCCATGAATACTATGAGTAAAGCCTAAGGACATACTTGTCCATATGCTACAGCGGAGCGTGTCTCTCTCCCATAAAGTGAATGCTAGGATCCATTTTATTCAAACAAAACAAAAAAACAAAAACAAACCGACGCTCCAAGAAAAGCACATAAGATGTGATGGAATAAAAATATAGTTTCAGGGGAGGAACCTGATAATGTTGTCGATGAAGAAGGGGATGCATTGGGCATCCCCAAGCTTAGACGCTTGAGTCTTCTTAGAATATGCAGGGGTGAACCACCGGGGCATCCCCAAGCTTAGAGCTTTCACTCTCCTTGATCATGTTGCATCATACTCCTCTCTTGATCCTTGAAAACTTCCTCCACACCAAACTCGAAACAACTCATTAGAGGGTTAGTGCACAATAAAAATTAACATGTTCAGAGGTGACATAATCATTCTTAACACTTCTGGACATTGCATAAAGCTACTGGACATTAATGGATCAAAGAAATTCATCCAACATAGCAAAAGAGGCAATGCGAAATAAAAGGCAGAATCTGTCAAAACAGAACAGTTCGTATTGACGAATTTTAAAATGGCACCAGACTTGCTCAAATGAAAATGCTCAAATTGAATGAAAGTTGCGTACATATCTGAGGATCACTCACGTAAATTGGCATAATTTTCTGAGTTACCTACAGAGAATTTTGCCCAGATTCGTGACAGCAAAGAAATCTGTTTCTGCGCAGTAATCCAAATCTAGTATGAACTTTACTATCAAAGACTTTACTTGGCACAACAAAACACTAAACTAAGATAAGGAGAGGTTGCTACAGTAGTAAACAACTTCCAAGACACAAAATAAAAACAAAGTACTGTAGTAAAAACATGGGTTGTCTCCCATAAGCGCTTTTCTTTAACGCCTTTCAGCTAGGCGCAGAAAGTGTGTATCAAGTGTTATCGAAGGGTGGTACTTCTACAGCGGGGTGTGGATTTTTCTCAACCAAGCATAGTATATTGGATACATAAGTTTTAGCGTCTCCCTTTTCATTAGTCTTGGGCTTGCTACTCTCATCAAACAAATTTTCGGGAACAAGCCAAGCATAGTTATTTTCTAGTGCATCATTCATAGCTAGGAGTTTACATGGTATTGGTGCTTCGATCTCCCCTCCATCATCAATATTATTAGTGTATCTTATTCTATCCATGTCCATCTTTTCAAGGAGACTAACAAAATTAGTATGAGAACCAAGCATATTAAATTTAGCAAAGACCTTTCTAGCTTCTCTTGCTAGACCACCAAATTCTCTAAGAAGGGTTTCTAAAACAAAATCTTTCTTTTCCCCCTCTTCCATATCACCAAGTGTAAGGAACATGTGTTGGATTATAGGATTGAGATTAACAAATTTAGTTTCCAACAGGCGAACTAAATGTGCAGTAGCAATTTCATAAGTGGGAGCAAGGTCTACCAAGTGTCTATCTTCAAAATCTTCAATGGTACTAACATGATTGAAAAATTCTTCTATATTATTTCTCCCAACTATAGACCCACATCCTACCGGTATGTCTTTTGTGGTAAAATTAAAAGGAAGCATGATGAATCAAGTAAAGTAAATGCAAGTAACTAATTTTTTTTGTGTTTTTGATATAGTGCAACAAACAAAGTAGTAAATAAAACTAAGCAAGACAAAAACAAAGTAAAGAGATTGGGAAGTGGAGACTCCCCTTGCAGCGTGTCTTGATCTCCCCGGCAACGGCGCCAGAAAAAGAGCTTGATACGCGTACAGCACGCGTCCGTTGGGAACCCCAAGAGGAAGGTGTGATGCGTACAGCGGCAAGTTTTCCCTCAGTATGAAACCAAGGTTTATCGAACCAGTAGGAGCCAAGAAGCACGTTGAAGGTTGATGGCGGCGGGATGTAGTGCGGCGCAACACCAGAGATTCCGGCGCCAACGTGGAACCTGCACAACACAACCAAAGTACTTTGCCCCAACGAAACAGCGAGGTTGTCAATCTCACCGGCTTGCTGTAACAAAGGATTAGATGTATAGTGTGGATGATGATTGTTTGCAGAGAACAGTAGAACAAGATTACAAGAGATTGTATTTCAGTATAGAGAATTGGACCGGGGTCCACAGTTCACTAGAGGTGTCTCTCCCATAAGATAAATAGCATGTTGGGTGAACAAATTACAGTTGGGCAATTGACAAATAAAGAGGGCATGACCATGCACATACATATTATGATGAGTATAGTGAGATTTAATTGGGCATTACGACAAAGTACATAGACCGCTATCCAAAGATGCATCTATGCCTAAAAAGTCCACCTTCGTGTTATCATCCGAACCCCCTCCGTATAAAGTTGCTAACAACAGACAATTGCATTAAGTAGAGCGCGTAATGTACTTAGGAACTACGTCCTCGAACAGAGCACCAATGTTTTATCCCTAGTGGTAACAGCACATCCATAATCTTAGAGATTTCTGTCACTTCCCCAGATTCACGGAGACATGAACCCACTATCGAGCATAAATACTCCCTCTTGGAGTTACAAGCATCTACTTGGCCAGAGCATCTACTAGTAACGGAGAGCATGCAAGATCATAAACAACACATAGACATAACTTTGATAATCAACATAACAAGTATTCTCTATTCATCGGATCCCAACAAACGCAACATATAGAATTACAGATAGATGATCTTGATCATGTTATGCAGCTCACAAGACCCGACAATGAAGCACAATGGGGAGAAGACAACCATCTAGCTACTGCTATGGACCCATAGTCCAGGGGTAGACTACTCACACATCACTCCGGAGGCGACCATGGCGGCGTAGAGTCCTCCGGGAGATGATTCCCCTCTCCGGCAGGGTGCCGGAGGCGATCTCCTGAATCCCCCGAGATGGGATTGGCGGCGGCGGTGTCTCGAAGGTTTTCCATATCGTGGCTCTCGGTGACTGGGGTTTCGCGACGGAGGCTTTAAGTAGGCGGAAGGGCAGGTCGGGGGCCACACGAGGGCCCCACACCACAAAGTCGGCGCGGCCAAGGGGCAGGCCGCGCCGCCTAGGGTTTGGCCACCTCGTGGCCCCACTTCGTCTCCTCTTCGGTCTTACGGAAGCTTCGTGGCAAAATAGGACCACGGGCGTTGATTTCGTCCTATTCCTATATTATTTCGTTACTTGGATTTCTGAAACCAAAAACAGCAGAAACAAAGAATCGGCACTTCGGCATCTTGTTAATAGGTTAGTTCCAGAAAATGCACGAATATGACATAAAGTGTGCATAAAACATGTAGATAACATCAATAATGTGGCATGGAACACAAGAAATTATCGATACGTCGAAGACGTATCATCCCCCATGGGGCCCACGACCTAGGAGGGCTAGCATGGGCCGAGGGGATGCTCCCTGGCCTAATGGGCCGGGGGCACATGCCCCCCAAGGCCCAGGCCGGCCAACCCCTAGGGTTTCCCCAAAACCCTAGGGGGGATCAACTTGGGGGGAAGAAATCTCTCTTCCCCCCCACTTGGCCGCCGCCCCCCTAACCCTAGATGGGAAAGGGGGCCACCCCAGCCGACCTGGCCCCCTATATAAAGAGGGGAGGGGGTGGCCGGCGACTTGTCCCTTCACCACAACCCTGGCCGCCTCCTCTCTTCCTCCACCATACGCTGTTCCGGCTTGGCGAAGCCCTGCAGCTTTTCTTCCTCCACCACCACCACCACGCCGTCGTGCTGCTGGAACTTGGAGGAGATCTACCACACCTCTGCTACCCGCTGGAAGGGGAAGAGGAAGGGCTTCATCGACACCGTACGCGCGACCGAGTACGAAAGTGCTGCCGGATTGCAGCACCGGGGACGATCGTCTACACCAACAACGAGATCTAATCTCGTAGGCTTTGGAAATCTTCGAGGGTTAGTCTCACATCAATCTCGTTGCTCCGATCTTGTAGATTAGATCTTGGGTGTTCCATAGATTAGATCTTGGATTTATTCGTCTTGCGGTAGGAAAAATTTTGTTTTCTATGCTACGAACCCCATCAGTGGTATCAGAGCCATGTCTATGCATAGATCTGTTGCACGAGTAGAACACAATGGTTTTGTGGGCGTTGATGCTTTTGTTGCTTTAGTTTGTGTACTTTGCATCTTGCGGGATGGTGGGATGAAGCGGCCCGGGCTAACTTTACATGACCGCGTCTCATGAGACTTGCTCCACGTTTGACATGCAACTTGTATTGCATAAGTGGCTTTGCGGGTGTCTGTCTCTCCCACCATAGTGAAGATTCCAATTTGCACTTTCTATTGTCAACACTAGTATCACCGTTGTGGTTCATGTTCGTAGGTAGATTGGATCTTACTCGAAAACCCTAAACCACGTAAAATATGCAAACCAAATTAGAGGCGTCTAACTTGTTTTTGCAGGGTTTGGTGATGTGCTATGGCCATGATATGATGATGATTATATTTGATGTATGAGATGTTCATTATTGTATTATGGCAACCGGCAGGAGCCTAATGGTTGTCTTTAAATTTGTTAAGACATGCGTGTCTATTCATCATGTAATAGCTTTATTTCAAGTAGTTGTTATAGTAGCTATAAGTGATGGACAACCATGAAGCGGCGCCATGGACCGTGGTGCAATGCTGGTGATGATGGAGATCATGCTCGTGTGCTTTGGAGATGGAGATCAAAAGCACAAGAAGAAAGGCCATATCATATCACATATTATGAATTGCATGTGATGTTAATCCTTTTTGCATCTTATCTTGCTTAGATCGCGACGGTAGCATTATAAGATGATCCCTCACATTAATATCAAGATAATAAAGTGTTCTCCCCTCGTATGCACCGTTGCTACAGTTCATCGTTTCGAAGCATCTCGTGATGATCGGATGTGATAGACTCTATGTTCACATACAACGGGTGTAAGCCATGTTGCACACGCGGAATACTTGGGTTTGCTTGGTGAGCCTAGCATGTACAGACATGGCCTCAGGACACAGGAAACCGAAAGGTTGAACACGAATCATATGGATGATATGATCAACATGTTGATGTTCACCATTGAAACTACATCATCTCACGTGATGATCGGTTTTGGTGTAGTGGATATGGATCGTGTACCACTAAGCAACTATGAGGGATGTTGTGTTAAGTGGGAGTTCATTGGTAATTAGATTAAAACATGAACTAATTATCATGAACATAGTCTGAATAGTATTTTGGATTAAGTTTGTAGAATTGGCATCCGTTATTCTACCATGCGCTAGTCTTGTAATTGAGGTAGAAATACTGTTAATTCTGACAAGAAACTTTACGGATTGGTACCGTATTGTTAAAGAATCAAGAAATGATTAAGTCCTATTGCAAACTTTTAGTAAACCTCACATTGCTGATTCAAAGAACAATGGTTTCAATTAGTACCTAGAATCATCTTGTCTCCGTGAAACTTGAAGTTCAAATCTGTTTGAAAATAAGGAGCTGAAAATTTTGTTTTCAGAAATAAGGGAGGTATGAGATATATGTGATATCTAAGACCTTGTTACAAGATGATAAAATATAATTTGGTGAGACTACATAAACTCATAAATTTTATGGGAATGTATGAAGGTTGAAGACGCCAGGCGTCCCAATCCTCCAACTATTGGGGCACTAACGATATTCGCATATCCATGAAGTGATCCTCCTTAGTATGCACCGTAGCTAAGACTCGTCGTTTCGAAGCATCTCGTGATGATCGGGTGTTATAGATTCTACGTGTGCATACAACGGGTGCAAGCCAGATTTGCATATGCGAATACTAAGGTTAAACTTTACGAGCCTAGCATGTAAAGACATGGTCTCAGAAAGTCGTCATGATATGATGGATAAAATTATGAGTGAAATTGTTCATCATATTAAAAAAGTTACTAATAGTGAAATCTGGAACACTTGTCATGTGATGATCAACTTCAAAGTAAGAACCTCAAGGTTCTTGGTATTTGACCAATGGACCTAGAAGTTATTGAAGGTGAGGTGTTTTCTGAGAATGAGGAAAGCTAAAAGAGAAACCACAAAACATTTTGTCAGAAAGAAAGAAAAGACTAGAAAGTCTAGCTCAGGTGTATATAAATGATATACATGTTATGAATGTATTCCTAGTTTGGTCACACAATGAAATTCTTGGGTATCTGTACCATATTGGTTGGTATGAAGTGTCATACAAAACAACACAATACAAGAATACAATGGCCTAAGTGACTGACAAGAAATATGATAGGAATGCACGTCTGGAACAAAAATAAAGTGTTATTATGTTCGTCGTTGGCATTCTATCTAGCCCTTAGAATTTATAATAAAGAACTTAATAATTGTTATTTTGCTCTGGTCAAATGAAAACAATGAGTTGTTCAAATTATGACATTACTCCATGTACGATGGATAAGTTATTATAAATCTTAATTGTGAAACACACATACATAACACTGACGCTAAAATGCCATAAGGCAAATGATTTGAATTCCACTTATTTGTGGAACCGCCATTTAGGTCATGTTAGAAAGGAACACATGAAGGAACTCCATGCAAATGGATTTTTGGAGTCATTTGATTTTTGAATCATTTGGCACTTGCAAATATTTTCTAAAGAGAATGACTAAAATACCGTTCATAGGCCAAGAGTTGAACGGGCAACTAACTTAGTGGAAAAATACATGATGATGTATGTGGTTCACTGGGCTTAGTTGTGTGCGGGAGATTCTTTTACTTCATGAAAACTTCCAACAATGAATTGAGTATATATATGTGGATATATTCGATAAGGAAGAAGTTTGAAACATTTGAATGGATTCAAATAAATTTCAGCATGAAGTGGATATCATCGTAATAGAAAAGTCAAATATCTATGATTGGATCATAGTGGAAATATTTGAATTACGAGTTTTAGCGAACATCTAAGAGAGTTATGAAGTTGTTCTACAACTCACGTTTCTTGGAGTATCATAGTGATGATGAAGTATCCGAGAGACGTATCCAAACCTTGTTGGATTAATGATGAGATAAAATAAAATGAAGCCATTATATTTTTGTGGATTATGCTTTAGAGACTACCGCTTTTACACTGAATAGAGCATCATCATGATCCATTGAAATGACACCATACGAGTTATGGCATGGGTGTGAACCCTAATAGTCATTTCTTAAATTTTGGTATGCATAGCATAAGTAAGTAAGTTTACAACCAGAATCGGATGAATGTCTTTGTTGGTTCTCCCAAAGAATTAATTGGGAATTCTTTACACTATGGAGACAAAGACAAAAGTGTTTGTCGATGTTTCTTACTTATTTCCAAGAAATTGTTTCTAGCAAAGTATTTGAGTGGGAGGACAATAGAACTTGATAAGGTTTATGAACCTGAGCATAATGATCAGAGTAGCGCAGCATCGGAAATGGTTCCGTATGCGGCCAGACGATCATGGCTCCCATGACTACAAAGTGTTTTAGCCATGGAGATCGAAGTACCTATTGAACCTTGTAGGTATGGTTTACTTTGTGATCAAATAAATGATTTATGGACAAAGGATTGTTTTTAAACAATAATAAACCAACTACATACAAAGAAGTTATGATGGGCCCTGACTCCGTTAAAATGGCTATACGCCATGAAATCCAAAATAGATGAATACTTTTTGAAAGTAAATGGATCTATAAAATTGATGGACTTGGATGGAATATCCTTGAATAAGCTCGACTTGTCGAAAAGTTGTTTACGACAAAGTTCAAAGAGTTGACTACGATAAGATTAGATCTTCCGTAGCGATGCTTATAGTCTATGTGGATTATCCTAGTAATCGCTACATATTTCTTTTATGAGATATGATAGTAGGATGGCAGAAATACATTCCTTACCAGAAGTGTGTATGAAGGATGTATACTAGATACAAACCAAGAGTTTTGCTAGTCCGTGGAATACTATATACGAACTTCAATTGGATGAAGTGAGTATCACGGAGTTGGAATCTTCACCGGATGAAATAGTCAAAGAGTTTTTGATTTCATCAGAAACGATGAAGATGCTTGCATTTGCAAGAAATTAAGTGGGAGCGCTGAGACATATTTATAATACTTTATGTAGATGACATATTGTTGATTATAAATGATGTAATTATATACTTGATGTGAATAAAAGGTTTCATTGAGAATTAACTTCAATGAAAGGATATAGACTGAAACATATTTAGTGTCAAGATCTATGAAGATAGATTGAAACACATAATAATTTTAAGTGAAAGTACATAGAATGGATATTGAAGTAGTTCAATATAGAAATATTAAGAAGGTGTTCTTTTCATGTGAAGGTTTAACAAGACTTGAGTGTATTTGACACTCGATGAGTAAAAACACATGAGTGATTTTAGATCACGAATAATATGTACAAAATCAGATGTCCTGTGCTCTAAAAAGTTAGGATCATATACCAGAATGATTCATGTGATGATCATTGGAAAATAGTAAGAATATCCCTGAGTGCTTAAGAAGAACCAAGGATATATATAGTTTTATATGGGGTAATGACAAACAAATCGATGTAAGGTGTTGCACCGATATTAGTTTGGTCACATATAAAAATGAATTTCAAATCTCAATTAGGCTAATTGTTGTTTAAAAGGTAGCACAATGAGCTAGAAGAAGTCTATGCTAGATTTAGATCAGTTCTAAATATTGTGACGGATTCTACAAACGAAGGCAGAGTATGTCATTGTTTTGACAATGACTGAGGATGTTAAGTCGAGGAGTTCTTTGAGAACTTGGTGTAGTTCCGATAGTGTCAGAACTTTGAAGCTATATTGTGTATGACAATATTAGTGACTTATTTTCATACCGCGGAATTAAGGTTCCACCAGAGGACTAAGCATGTACATTTAATGCCGACTCATTTGGAAAATGAGTGATGCGTAGAGACGCAAATGAATTTCAAAATACATACGTTTCTGAACAGTCAGATCCGTTGACTAAAAACCTCTCCCGTGAGCAAAACATGATAAGCTCCAGAAGGCCAAAGGTGTTATATCTTTTCAAATGTAAACTAGATTATTGACTCTAGTGCAAGTGGGAGACTGTTGGAGATATGCCCAAGAGGCAATAATAAATTAGTTATTGTTATATCTTAGTGTTCATGATAAATGTTTACATCCCATACTAATTCCCTATATTAATGTTGTAGTTTTCTTTCTTGTTTTCCTTGTGTTTTTCTAAGCACATTGAGACCATTCTGAAATTGGTACGGGTGGACAACATGAGTGATGGTTGTGAAATACGCCATATTTTCTCGCGTTTAAACCCTTAGCTAAGTCAAGCAATTGACTAAGTTTACCTCTCAAGGTGCTACTAATGCCTAATCAATGCAAAGATGTGCAATCTCTTCTATTTTTGGATGTTGTGCAGGAAATCACGTCATAATGACAAATGGACCAACAATTACTGAAGAAAATCGCGTCAGGAGCATGGCAAAGTTGACTACGCTTGGAAAGGCGGTTCCAGTAGCTTTAACAGGCATCGGTACGGGCAAGCCCCACCCATACCGTGCGCCCGTACCATCCGTGTTGGAGATATGCCCAAGAGGCAATAATAAATTAGTTATTGTTATATCTTAGTGTTCATGATAAAGGTTTACATCCCATGCTATAATTGTATTAACCGAAACATTGATACATGTGTGTTATGTAAACAACAAGGAGTCCCTAGTAAGCCTCTTATATAACTAGCTTGTTGATTAATGGATGATCATGGTTTCGTGATCATGAACATTGGATGTTATTAATAACAAGGTTATGTCATTAGGTGAATGATATAATGGACACACACCCAAATAAGCATAGCATAAGATCAAGTCATTAAGTTCAATTTGCTATAAGCTTTCGATACATAGTTACCTAAGTCCTTCGACCATGAGATCATGTAAATCACTTACACCGGAAGGGTACTTTGATTACATCAAACGCCATTGCGTAAATGGGTGGTTATAAAGATGGGATTAAGTATTCGGAAAGTGTGAGTTGAAGCATATGGATCAATAGTGGGATTTGTCCATCCTGATGACGGATAGATATACTCTGGGCCCTCTCGGTGGAATGTCGTCTGACTAGCTTGCAAGCATATGATTGGATCATAAGAGATGACATACCACAGTACGAGTAAAGAGTACTTGTCGGTAACGAGGATG
Source organism: Lolium perenne (assembly GCF_019359855.2). Classification (NCBI taxonomy): domain Eukaryota; kingdom Viridiplantae; phylum Streptophyta; class Magnoliopsida; order Poales; family Poaceae; genus Lolium; species Lolium perenne. The sequence continues at coordinate 30,825,234 of NC_067250.2, forward strand.
AACAAGGTATGGAGATACCGATGATCGAACCTCGGACAAGTAAAATATCGCGTGACAAAGGGAATTGTCATCGTATCTAAATGGTTCAATCGATCACTAAGTCATCGTTGAATATGTGGGAGCCATTATGGCTCTCCAGATCCCGCTATTGGTTATTGCTCGGAGAGGAGTCTCGACCATGTCTGCATAGTTCGCGAACCGTAGGGTGACACGCTTAAGGTTCGATGTCGCATAAGTAGATTTGAATATGGTATGGAGACGAAGTTTGTTCGGAGTCTCGGATGGGATCCAGGATGTCACGAGGAGGACCGGAATAGTCCGGAGAATAAGATTCATATAAGGAAAGTTGATTTCTGGGTTTCGGAAAAGTTCGGGATTTTTCCGGTGGAAGACTAGAAGGTTCTAGAAGGTTCCGGAGGGGTCCACCATGGGGCCCACGACCTAGGAGGGCTAGCATGGGCCGAGGGGGTGCTCCCTGGCCTAATGGGCCGGGGGCACATGCCCCCCAAGGCCCAGGCCGGCCAACCCCTAGGGTTTCCCCAAAACCCTAGGGGGGATCAACTTGGGGGGGAAGAAATCTCTCTTCCCCCCACTTGGCCGCCGCCCCCCTAACCCTAGATGGGAAAGGGGGCCACCCCAGCCGACCTGGCCCCCTATATAAAGAGGGGAGGGGGTGGCCGGCCACTTGTCCCTTCACCACAACCCTGGCCGCCTCCTCTCTTCCTCCACCATACGCTGTTCCGGCTTGGCGGAGCCCTGCAACTTTTCTTCCTCCACCACCACCACCACGCCGTCGTGCTGCTGGAACTTGGAGGAGATCTACCACACCTCCGCTGCCCGCTGGAATGGGGAGAGGAAGGGCTTCATCGACACCGTACGCGCGACCGAGTACGGAAGTGCTGCCGGATTGCAGCACCGGGGACGATCGTCTACACCAACAACGAGATCTAATCTCGTAGGCTTTGGAAATCTTCGAGGGTTAGTCTCACATCAATCTCGTTGCTCCGATCTTGTTTGATTAGATCTTGGGTGTTCCATAGATTAGATCTTGGATTTATTCGTCTTGCGGTAGGAAATTTTTTGTTTTCTATGCTACGAACCCCATCAATCCGCCGCTGCGTTCCCGAGGTCAAACCCTATAAAAGTCGTGAAGGGACCAACGCTGAAAAGAGAGCCATTCATCGCCAAACAGAGCCGTCATCCACCAGATCTATCTGCACCACATCGAAGGAGATCCATCACCATAGTTCATCCATCCCATCTCCTAATCTCCTCGATAGAGATAGCCATCACCATTGTAATAGAGATCTCCTTGGGAATTGACGACCATGAATATTGTGATTTCAATCTACGTATTTTGCACAATGATTTCTAGTTTTGTATTTGATCTTGATATTATGTGTGAGTAGTCCTCACGGGCTGCGGGATGGTGTGAATCCTCGCAGCGTTTATGTGCATCTAATCTTATGTCATGTGTAAGGATTGAATAGGAATTTTGCAATCTTGTATCCTTGTCTCTTTGCCTCGTCTTGATTATCTGCACGTACCCATATGATTCGAGTCGATCAAGGAAAGAGGTGGGATGAGTGGAAAACGGCGTGCTACCGCGAAACCTCAGTGACAGAAAGGGAAAAGTAACGGTACATGTTTAGTGATTCATTCGGGGTCATAGCACAATTATCTAGCTTAAGGATTTGGTCTGTATTCATTTACTTAATAACTATTGTTGCTTGCGACTGTAAGGACAGTGGTTGGACCATTAGGCTCTTGTCACCTCTGGCTTTAGGGGCAAGAGTATTTACGGATGTGCTACTCACAAATCTCTTATCTCTATTTTATGTGTTGCACATATGTGCTTCAATTATATATGTATGTATAACTGCAGGTGAAACCTTAACCCTGGCCTATTTCCATCATTAAACACAGCCCCTCTAAAATAGTAGGAGCCTTTCCTACTGTTAAAGGTTCAAAAAAACATAACCCCCTTAAAAGTAAACTAGATAGGTCTGGTAAAGTGAAGATAAACTACACTAGCAATGTCGTGGATATGACCATGGCAGGTGCTACAGGGTGCAGCACTTCGTTGATGCGGGAGCAAGGAGACATAGCCATCTGCGGGTGCAGCACAAGACGCAAGGTTTTACCCAGGTTCAGCCCCTCCGGAGAGTAAAAGGCCTACGCCCTACTAGATCTATTACTCAGTGGAGGATTACAATGGGGGCTCAGTCGGTGGCTACGCCAAGAGCAATGAGGGAGAGATTGGATCTCCGATGATGTGTCTTTCTAGGGTCTAGCTTGGGGGTTTATATAGGCACCCCCGATCTAGGGTTACATGAGGATAAGTCCGAATCATATCAGTTGCTACTAATCTGGGATTTGTCGTTCCTCTTGCAATGTAATCACCTCTTCCAGTCGCATGGGCCTCTCGTCCAGTCGGCCATCCAAGGGTTTTAGCCTAGTCGCTCCGGGGCCCAGGCACCCAGTCGCCCGGGCGACTGGCATCCTTCTTGGGCCCTTTACTCCATGGCGAGTGGGACTGGTGATACACACCCCTAGTGACATAGGCATCCCCAATGGGCCTACCAAAGATGGTACCCGGGGTTTACTGGAGGCCCACAACCCGAAGTTTATGAAGCCCGGAAGCCCAGTTAAGAGATAGTTTGGAAATATAGAGTTGTATTAGGAATAATGACTTGTAACTATTACGGGACTGACTCAAAGAGTCCCCCGATCTTTGTAACTTGTACATCACGAAACCCTCGGCTCCACCTCCTATATAAGGGGGAGTCGAGGGAGGAAGAGAGGGTTGATTCCATTGTCAACACAACCCTAGTTTTCTAGCAGTCGAGTACTTTTCCGGCTGAACCCTCGAGATCTACTTGCCCTCTACTTCTTATGAAAACCCTAGTCTACAATCTGTAGGCATTGACAAGTCGATACCTTGTCAATTGGCGCCATTTGTGGGGATTAGAGGCGACAAGGAGCTGATCTCGATGGCACGCTCAACATCATCGACATCTTCGGTAGCAAGCTACGCGATGGACAGAGGTAAACAGATCGAAAATGATCTAGTCGATTTTGTTGATCAAGGATATCGACAGGGAAATTTCGAGTATTTCAACAAAGAAAAGACGAGAGCCTATGATCAAATACAAGCATTTGCTCATATGCTCGGGGGCTACTCTTATCAGAAGTATTGTTTATACTTCCGATAAGAGGGTAATGCGGATGATAAAAACATAGAGTTGTTCAAAAGTAACGCAAGTTGAGCCTACAGCCAAGTATAAATAATCGACTGTAGCCTCGGGGGCTACTACCATCGGGAGCGCTGGTCGCGCACCCGATAAAAGATGGAAGTACTAGAAGAGTTGACAATATAGCGACAAAGATACTACAAAGGTGAGCCTACAACCAAGTACAAGCACCTGGTTGTGGCCTCGGGGGCTACTCCCATCGGGAACGCTGCTCGCGTATGATACGTCCAAAACGTATCTACTTTCCCGAACACTTTTGCTATTGTTTTGCCTCTAATTTGTGTATTTTGGATGCAACTAACACGGACTAACGCTGTTTTCAGCAGAACTGTTCTGGTGTCTCGTTTTTGAGCAGAAATCCAACTTTCAGGAAAATCCTCAGAATTTATGCAGAAGGTCCTATTTTCCCAGAATATTGGCGGAGCCAGAAGGGAGAGCCAGGTGGGGGCACGAGGGCCCCACACACTAGGCCGGCGCGGCCCAGGAGGGGCCCGCGCGGCCCTAGTGTGTGGCGGCCTCGGCTGGCCCCCGACGCCCTCTTTCGGACTACTTATTGCCTTCGACCTAAAAACGCACGGGGAGAAGTCGAAGTCGCCAGAAACCCTCCAGAACGCCGCCACATCGCGAAACTCCGTCTCGGGAGCCAGAAGTCTCCGTTCTGGCACTCCGCCGGGACGGGGAATTGGAGGAGATCATCGCCACCATCACCACCGACGCCTCTCCATCGACCAGCCATGTTTCCCCCATCCACGTGTGAGTAATTCCCCCCTGTAGGCTGAAGGGGATGGTAGGGATTGGATGAGATTGGTCATGTAATAGTATAAGATTGTTAGGGCATAGTGCCTAGTGTCCGTAATTGGTACATTGATGATATTGTTGCAACTTGTTATGCTTAATGCTTGTCACTAGGGCCCGAGTGCCATGATCTCAGATCTGAACATGTTATTAATTCATCATGATATTCATTGTTTATGGTCTTACCTGCAAGTTGTATACACATGTCGTTGTCCGGAACCAATGGCCCCGAAGTGACAGAAATCGGGACAACCGGAGGGGATGGTAGTGATGTGAGGATCACATGTGTTCACGGAGTGTTAATGCTTTGCTCCGGTACTCTATTAAAAGGAGTACCTTAATATCCAGTAGATTCCCTTGAGGCCCGGCTGCCACCGGCTGGTAGGACAAAAGATGTTGTGCAAGTTTCTCATTGCGAGCACGTACGACTATAATTGGAACACATGCCTATTGATTGCTTTGTACTTAGACACCGTTTTATTATTATCTGCAAATGCCCTACTTGATTGTTACATGAGTTTCTCTCATCCATGCAACGCCCGTTATCCGTCCCCGTGCCTACAGTATTTTAATCCTGCTGTTTACTATAATCACTACTGCTGTCTCTGTTACTCTGCTGCTGTTATTTCACTATCTTACATCGCTATAAAACTGTTACCACTGATAAACTCTTGCGAGCAAGTCTGTTTCCAGGTGCAGCTGAATTGACAACTCCGTTGTTAAGGCTTTCAAGTATTCTTTGTCTCCCCTTGTGTCGAATCAATAAATTGGGTTTTACTACCCACGAAGACTGCTGCGATCCCCTATACTTGTGGGTTATCAAGACTGTTTTCTGGCGCCGTTGCCGGGGAGCATAGTTTTATTTGGAAGTTCACTTGGATTGATATTGTTCGCTGCAAATTCTCCATCATGGGTAAACCTCGCGATCCTAAAGTCGCCATATTACCATCCACTACAAGAAAAGGTACAACTCTGAGTACCTCTGCTGCTCTTGATTCACCATCTGTGATTGATAAACTTGTTTCACCGCCACATGCTTCACATGCTGGTACTTCTGCTGAATCTGAAAATTCTTATAATATTGATGATTCTTCTGCTATGCTTGATGATAGTGGTTCATTGGGATCATTTCTAAATGCTACAATTGCTAGGTCTAGACAAATTGAAAATACTGAAACTCCTAATGCTACTACACCTGTTAATTCACCTGAACTTGATTATTCTAGTGATGATCCTGATGAAGATTATGTGGAGCTTAATGATGATTTTATTAATAGATGCAATGCTACTGCTGATGCAAGCAAAATTAAAGGGTTTCTCACACAAAATACTGTTAGACATAAGTTATCTCCTGATCCTAAATTTGCCACATCTCCTATATGCATTAAGGATAAAGATTATGATTTTTCTCTTGATCTATCTCATATAGCTATTGTAGAGAAAGCACCCTTTTGTGGTACTGAAAAAGAAAGTGCTGTAGAACACATGATTGAACTTTCTTCTATGAGTAGCTTGTTTTCTGATGATGTCAAGATGCGTACTTATTTTGTCGCTAAATTTTTTCCTTTCTCATTAAAGGATGATGCTAAAACTTGGTATAATAATTTTCCTCCTGGTTCTATTAAAAGTCCAACCGATTTGCGTGATGTTTTCTTTCGAAAATACTTTCCTGCTAGTGCTCAACATGTCGCTTTACAGAAAATTTATAGATTTGACCAGGGAGATGAAGAGAAATTGCCTGAGGCTTGGGCAAGATTTTGTTCTCTTATCAGAGCTCGACCTGGACATGATTTAGAAAAGAATGATCTACTTGATATATTTTATAGTGGACTAACCATTGAGTCTAGGGCATATTTGGATAGTTGTGCTGGTTGTGTTTTCAGGAAAAGAACTCCAGACGAAACTGAAGAATTATTGGCTAAAATAGGCCGGAATCATGATGATTGGACTACGCCTGAACCAATTCCAACGCCAATATTGAAGAAGAGGGGTTTAATTAAATTGAATGATGAAGATATGAGGGAAGCCAAGAAGTCTCTCAAGGAGAAAGGTATTAAATCTGAAGATGTGAAGAATCTAGCTCCCATAGAAGATATATGTGAGATAATTCCCCCTTCATCCATGATTGAGGTAAACTCCCTTCAGCGCTTTACTAGGGAAGATATTCCGTATTCAAAACCTCCTGCGCAATGCTTAGATGAGTTTGATAATTATATTGTTCAGCAAGAAAATTTTAATATGAGAGTAGAGAATCATCTAATGGAAAATTCTCGAGCTATTTGTTAATTGCATGGTATTGTGGAGAGAACCTCCAATGATGTTAAGATGCTTGTTAAACATTTTCAAATGGTTCAAACTCAAATTGATCAGCTTACTAAAGTGCAAAATGACTTATTAAAAAATAATTCTAAAGAGAAACATGCTTATGAAGTAACAACTAGAGGTGGTGTCTCTACCCAGGATCCTCTATATCCTGAAGGGCATCCCAAAAGAATTGAACAACATTCTCAATGCATTGAACCTAGTGCTCCATCTAAGAAAAAGAAGAAGAAACATAAAAATATTGTAGAATCCTCTGAACCTGTTAATGATCCTAATAGTATTTCTATTTTTGATGCTGAAACTGAAAGTGGTAATGAACATGATAATAATAATGGTAATGATAAGAATGATGTTTCTGATAAAGAAGAAGTTGAAGATGAACCTGAAAAGCAAGATAAAAATAAAAAGTATACTAAAGAAGATTTTATTGCTAAGAAACATGGTAATGAAAGGGAACCTTGGGTTCAAAAGCAAATGCCTTTTCCTGCTAAGAAAATAAAATCAAAAGAAGAGGAACACTATAATAAATTTTGTGATTGGATGAAACCTTTATTCTTGCAAATCCCTTTGACTGATGCTATTAAATTGCCTCCTTATTCAAAGTATATGAAAGATATTGTGTCTAACAAAAGGAAAATTCCTAATGAGGAGATTTCCACTATGCTTGCTAATTACTCTTTTAATGGTAAGGTTCCAAAGAAGTTGGGCGACCCAGGTATACCTACTATTCCTTGTTCTATTAAGAATAATTATGTTAAAACTGCTCTATGTGACTTGGGAGCCGGTGTTAGTGTTATGCCTTTTTCTCTTTATAAGAGACTTTACTTAGATAAGTTGATACCTACTGATATATCTTTGCAAATGGCTGATAAATCTACTGCTATTCCTGTTGGTATATGTGAGGATGTTCATGTTCAAGTTACTAATAACTGCTTGATATTAACTGATTTTGTTGTGTTGGAAATGCCTGAAGATGATAATATGTCTATTATTCTTGGGAGACCTTTTCTTAACACCGCAGGGGCTGTTATTGATTGCAATAAAGGAAAAGTTACTTTCAATATTGATGACAAGGAGCATACCGTTTATTTTCCCAAGAGGATTGAGAAAGCATGTGGAGTTAATACAATTTCTAATGTGAGAACTATCAAAGTGGGAACCATTGATTGTCCTATATATGAGCCTAAAGAAGAATATCAAACTCTTGTGATTGGATCCATATCAATACAATTCAAGGTAACATGATTGATTTGAGGTTTATTTCTTCTTATGCTATGTAAAATTTATTTGGTGGCAAGACTTGATCAACCTTGTTAACAAATACTTTTTATATGCATAGAGGAGGTAAACAACATCTCTCTCTTCCTCCACTTGTTCTACTTGTTGTAGCACTTTTGTTTTGTAAAGTTCCTCAGTTAGTTAGAGATTTCAAAAAAATTCCTGGCCAGTAATAATAAACTTAATACCCAGAAATGTGCATTTTTCAAAGTTTTCAAAAATCCACAAAAATTATACCGTTGGTCCTATTTTTCGATGAGGCACCTGGGAGCACCTGGGGATGACCAGTGGGGCACCCCAGGGTGGCACCCCACAGGCCGGCGCGGCCTGCAAGGGGGGCGCGCCACCCTGGTGTGTGGGTCCCCCTTTGCCCCACTTCAGCATCTCTTCCTCCCACATTCTTCTCTCTCCCGAAAAAACTCGCACCAGGTTCCTCTCACTCGCATTTTTGCTCAAGAGCTCCAGATTTCTCGATCTCTTTGCTCAGCCCAGATTTCTGTTTGAAATTTGGCACATTTGTTCTTCGGTATGTGACTCCTCCGATTATCCAAGTCGAATTTTGTTTGGTGGAGTATATCTTGAATATTTTGCTGCTGTAGGTAACATGTTTAGTGAGCTTGCATGCTTGTTCTAAGTGGTAGAAACTAGTTTTGATGCATGATTAGTACTCTAGCAAGTTCCTATGGCAGTTTCCCTCAATTATATGTCACCAAATCAGATTTTATATTGTTTGTTGAAAAATTTCAGAAAAGGGGGATGGACAACTTTAACTTTGGAGAAGTGTTCCAAGGGGAGACAACAAGCACGGGGAGGCCCTCGAGGTCATCCACCCGATTCAGGCAATCCTACAATGAGGATCTCATCGCACCAAGCTTCGCACCCGAGGAGGACAATGGAGTCCCTAATGCTTCATCCTTCCCATGTTATGACTTTTTGAAAAATGCAGGTTTGTTGGATGATTTCTTGACCCTCGTCGGTAGGGCGGGTTTAACCACCTATGTGGGAGATGAGAGTGAGCAATACTACACGCTCACTAAAATCTTTGTGGAGAGCTTCAAGTTCAACAATAAGCACTTTCGCCCGACAGTTTCATTCAAGATCTATGGTAAACCTATTACTATGAAGTTGGAAAATTTTTGTGCTGCATTGGGTATTGTCCCTGTAGGTACAGCAAGGAAGATCGAGGACAACCCCAAGGAATTGCTGGAGCTCTATCGAGGGATCACCAATGATGATTGTCGCACCATTCAGTGTGGCAAGATAAGAAACATCCAACTCCCCGCCATTAAGTATTTTGCTTATTACATTGGCACTAGCATTCTTGGTAGGGAGAACACTAGTAACATATCTAGCTATCACCTTGGTTTCTTAATTGCTGCACTCACTGGGGACACGCCTTATCATCTTGGTGCTCTTGTTGCTCGCCGCTTGTCTAACAAGGGGCCTATATTTGGAGGAATTATTGCTTCACGCGTTTTAGCATATTTAGAGCTTCCTCTTGACCCTAATGATGTGAAAATAACTCCTACGAGGCTCGATATTGCTGCTATGAAGAGTCATCAATTTGTTACAACCGACTCTAGTTTAGATAAGATTGTCTATAGAATATTGTTTGCTGACGGGGAAGAGAGGGAAATCCTTTTGCCGCAGCCAGATTTGTTCAGTATTGACAGGAAACCATGGTCGCGCACTAAGGAGGAGGTGGATGAGCAATTGAAGATACAAGGCTTCCACCAGCAGCATGACTCCGAGGACGCCGAGCCCTCCTACGACTACACTGTCACGTATCCGGGTGCTTCTTCCAGCACATACCCGGAATATGATCCATCTTCGTCGTACTACGGAGGTGCTACTTCGTGGGCACCATGGGATTGATCTCCACTTAGGCCAAAAGCCTAAGCTTGGGGGGAGGTATACCGGCATCACTTATTCTTTGCATATTATGGTTGCTGGACACTTGTATATACTTGTTTAGTTTCTTTGAGTGGTTTTCTAATGAGAGGGAGATGATATTTGGGGAAGTGCTGCCTGAAAACAGATTCTGGACTGTTACTAAAAAAAAATCGTGCGCACAGCCAGAACGTTATTTTGAGCTGCCAATTTTTGTGCATATTCCCCAGGTTGTTATCTAACTTTCATTAGTTGAACACTTTTCGAACTGAGCAACGGAAGATTTTTGTAAAAATCGATTTCTGTACTGCTGTCAAGTTTTGGCAGATTTCTGCCATCCTGCTTTTCTGTGTTTCTTTTAGTTTTCATTTTCTTATTCTTACTTTGTTTCTTTCCTAAAACACAAAAAGACCAAAAATATTTCTGTTGTTTCTCTTCACCGCTTGTTTATTTTAGTTTCTTGATTTTATCTTACTTTATTTGCTATTGCTAGTTTGCTATAAGAAAACCCAAAAAGATTTTGCTTTGTTTGCTTGTTTCCTTTTGTTCTTGCTTCCAAATTCGAAAACACCAAAAATATTTGCTGTTCTTCTTTGGTTTTGTAAAGTTCTTTATGAGTTCAATGGTCTTCGGTGGCTGGAGCGTGGTTTTCATTCCATATTATTCGAGCTACACAAGTGAAAAGGCAATAATGACGATCTACGACAATCTGATTGTGGTGAGAGGCTGGTATGAACTCTATTTGTTTTCATTTTTGTACATATACTCATCCATGTGAGCATGCTTGGTTGGTTCATGTGAGGTATATGTCATTTAAGAAAGTCTAGTAGTTCATGATCTCTCATGTTAAGCTCCAATTTATTAATATGAGTAGCATGTCATGGATGTTTGCTTGCATTGTTTTATTCATAAATAGGTATGATATTGTGGTATCCTCCTCTGAATAATTCGTTTGAATTAACTTGGCACATGCTCACGCATGCATATGACTGAACAAAATTCAATTAAGCCTCGATGATTTACATTGCTTCAGAGTTCTTGTATCACTCTTATGCCTCAGTTAATTTATTTTGCCGCAAGCATGATTATGACAGTTACTGCTCTCTTGATTTGTCGCTCCCTAGTCTTTTGCTAGCCTTCACTTGTACTGAGCGGGAACCCTGCTCGTGCTTCCAAACCCCTGAAAACCAAGTTGTTCCAAAGTGTCCACTATAAATACCTATGCATGGCATTTCAAACCATTCCAAGTAAATTCTCATGCGCTACCTTTAAACCTTCAAAATGCTTCTCAATTTGTGTTAAATGTTTCATAGCTCATGAGGAAGTATGTGGTGTTTAACTTTCAACCTTGTCATTTACTCTTGACGGACTTTCATTATGGACTAGTGGCACATCCGCTTATCCAATAATTTTGCAAAAAGAGCTGGCAATGGGGTTCCCAGCCCCGATTAATCAAACTTCATTAATAATTCTCTTCACATGTTTTGCTCTGATCCATCAGTAAGCAACTTAATTTTGCAAATAGAAACTCCTCCATGGTATGTGATTGATGGAAGGCACCCGAGGATTCGGTTAGCCATGGCTTGTGTAAGCAAAGGTTGGGGGGAGTGTCACTCATAATAAAAACTAAAATACGTGTGTAAACAAAGGAGAAGAGGGATGATCTACCTTGCTGGTAGAGATAACGTCCTTCATGGGAGCCGCTCTTGAAAGTCCGGTTGGCGAGGTAGTTGGTGTACCCATTACCATTCGTTGACAACAACAAACACCTCTCAAAACAATTTTACTCCTGTTTTAAAAATGAAAAGCTCTAGCGCATGTTAATCCCTGCTTCCCTCTGCGAAGGGTCAATCTTTTACTTTTACATTGAGTCTCCATCCTTTCTTTGAGTACTTTCTTGAGAGCACAACTGTCATTCTTAGTGTAATATGCTTGTCCCAAAATATGATTAATTGTGGTATAACTTTGATGCTTTTATCTTTGACAATCACTATTTCTAGTCTTTCTATGAACTTCAGAGGTGCCTGAGCATTTATGTTTTGCTGATCAAATATGGGCAAGCGAGATACCACTCTATCATACTCTTTTATGAACATTGCAATCCTGCTTATATACATGATTCATGATGCTTATTATTAATTGTTGGTACCTTTCCATGATTGACATAGCTATTAGATGATCTTATTTGCATGTATCTTATTATGAACTGCCTAAGTGTTAGCCATAGCATGAGAATATTTACATCATATGAACAAATGTGTTCGTGAAAGTTCTTTTATCGCTCAGTTGTTAACTGAATTGCTTGAGGACAAGCAATAAGCTAAGCTTGGGGGGAGTTGATACGTCCAAAACGTATCTACTTTCCCGAACACTTTTGCTATTGTTTTGCCTCTAATTTGTGTATTTTGGATGCAACTAACACGGACTAGCGCTGTTTTCAGCAGAACTGTTCGGGTGTCTCATTTTTGTGCAGAAATCCAACTTTCAGGAAAATCCTCAGAGTTTATGCAGAAGGTCCTATTTTCCCAGAATATTGGCGGAGCCAGAAGGGAGAGCCAGGTGGGGGCACGAGGGCCCCACACACTAGGCTGGCGCGGCCCTAGTGTGTGGCGGCCTCGGCTTGCCCCCGACGCCCTCTTTCGGACTACTTATTGCCTTCGACCTAAAAGCGCACGGGGAGAAGTCGAAGTCGCCAGAAACCCTCCAGAACGCCGCCACATCGCGAAACTCCGTCTCGGGAGCCAGAAGTCTCCGTTCTGGCACTCCGCCGGGACGGGGAATTGGAGGAGATCATCGCCACCATCACCACCGACGCCTCTCCATCGACCAGCCATGTTTCCCCCATCCATGTGTGAGTAATTCCCCCGCTGTAGGCTGAAGGGGATGGTAGGGATTGGATGAGATTGGTCATGTAATAGTATAAGATTGTTAGGGCATAGTGCCTAGTGTCCGTAATTGGTACTTTGATGATATTGTTGCAACTTGTTATGCTTAATGCTTGTCACTAGGGCCCGAGTGCCATGATCTCAGATCTGAACATGTTATTAATTCATCATGATATTCATTGTTTATGGTCTTACCTGCAAGTTGTATACACATGTCGCTGTCCGGAACCAATGGCCCCGAAGTAACCGGAGGGGATGGTAGTGATGTGAGGATCACATGTGTTCACGGAGTGTTAATGCTTTGCTCCGGTACTCTATTAAAAGGAGTACCTTAATATCCAGTAGATTCCCTTGAGGCCCGGCTGCCACCGGCTGGTAGGACAAAAGATGTTGTGCAAGTTTCTCATTGCGAGCACGTACGACTATAATTGGAACACATGCCTATTGATTGCTTTGTACTTAGACACTGTTTTATTATTATCTGCAAATGCCCTGCTTGATTGTTACATGAGTTTCTCTCATCCATGCAACGCCCGTTATCCGTCCCCGTGCCTACAGTATTTTAATCCTGCTGTTTACTATAATCACTACTGCTGTCTCTGTTACTCTGCTGCTGTTATTTCACTACTGCTACTGCTATAAAACTGTTACCACTGATAAACTCTTGCGAGCAAGTCTGTTTCCAGGTGCAGCTGAATTGACAACTCCGTTGTTAAGGCTTTCAAGTATTCTTTGTCTCCCCTTGTGTCGAATCAATAAATTGGGTTTTACTACCCACGAAGACTGCTGCGATCCCCTATACTTGTGGGTTATCAGCGTACCCGGTGAAATTGAAGAAGTCATGGTGAGCATATTTCGAGTTATGAAATAACTCTTCATATACTCCCATCGGGAGGACAAGATAAAAATATATAAGTCATCAGATGACTCGAACAAATGTGCTATTCCAACAGCCGAAAAAGGCACTCGGCAATATATTCTCAGAGCGCCTCAGTAGCGACTTAATCTCTGAATGCCGCAATACTTTGCGAAGGTAAGACCCCAGGATCCATCCTGCGCGGCGTGGCATCGCCTCAGAATGCGCTCTGCTACTTTTTCCGTATCAACAGATGCGAATAAAAATCCTAACGGATGCGTTAGGTACCCAATAAAACATGACTGGATTTCGGCATCTGGTAAGACCTTAAGCGGCACATATCGAATTACGCCAGTATACCGAGATCGTGTCCAGGGACGTGATCTTGAAGTAGGTTTTTGCGGGATTGCCACAAGAGCAGTTAACTGGTACCTGATCCGTTAGATGAACCAGCCCCAATTACCGATATCCCTGTACAATATATGATTGTTTTATGAAAGATTTTTATTAACTCGAAGAAATCCTATGTTAATTGTAATGATAAAGATTTTCCCTGATTCTTCGATTCAAGCAAAATCTTGGGGGCTACTGACATAGGCATCCCCAATGGGCCTGCCGAAGATGGTACCCGGGGTTTACTGGAGGCCCACGACCCGAATTTTATGAAGCCCGGAAGCCCAGTTAAGAGATAGTTTGGAAAGATAGAGTTGTATTAGGAATAATGACTTGTAACTATTACGGGACGGACTCAAAGAGTCTCCCGATCTTTGTAACTTGTACATCACGAAACCCTCGGCTCCACTTCCTATATAAGGGGGAGTCGAGGGAGGAAGAGAGGATCGATTCCATTGTCAACACAACCCTAGTTTTCTAGCAGTCGAGTACTTTTCCGGCTGAACCCACGAGATCTACTTGCCCTCTACTTCTTACGAAAACCCTACACTACAAGAAAAGTTCTGATAGACAACGTCTCAAAATCGTCCGCTAAGGGGTATTTTTCGTCGCCTATGGGCCTAACCCGACGATATGGGTTCTGTTGTGGAAACTGCGTCAGGCAAAGTCCTACGACGATTTTTTCGGTCCGTCGCGCTTGGGCGCCCTTCCGCCACGGAAAATCGGACCGTTGCCCAAGTGTTTCCGGGAGCCCGTTGACTGCTGACGTCATGCAAACTGACACGTGGCAGACGCCGTTAACTGGCAGTTAACGGCGTTAACCGGCTGAAACCCCGTGGTAGATGGTAGGCCCACACGAGGCCTACCACGTCTTAAGCGGGCCGGCCCATTAAGTTTGCGGGCCGGGCCAGCTGACTTAGTTTGACCGGTTAACTATATAGCTGGGCTGGTCCATTAGTTACGTGGGCCAGGCCTAACCTCTAAAGTTGACTGGTCAAAACTTTAATGGGCCGGCCCACTAAGCATGTGGGCCGGGCCGAATGCACTCGTTTGACCGGTCAACAGGCAAAAGGGCCGGCCCACAAGACATGTGGGACCCACTTTCCTGGTATCGGGCCGGCCCATTTACAAAGTGGGGTCCACATTAAAGCAAGTGGGCCGGCCCAAAAAATTATTGGGCCGGCCCAATTAGCATGTGGGTCCCACTTTCCTGCTATCGGGCCGGCCCATTTAGTACGTGGGGTCCACATTAGATCAACTGGGCTGGCCCAACAAGCCAGTGGGCCGGACCAAAAGCACAAGTGGGTCCCACTTTCCTGTTAAAGGGCCAGCCCATTTAGTATGTGGGGTCCACCATATAGCAAGAGGGCCGGCCCAACAAGATATTGGGCCGGGCCAAAAACACAGGTGGGTCCCACTTTCCAGTTAAAGGGCTGGCCCATTTAGTA
The DNA here is from genome assembly GCF_019359855.2 of Lolium perenne. Taxonomy (NCBI): domain Eukaryota; kingdom Viridiplantae; phylum Streptophyta; class Magnoliopsida; order Poales; family Poaceae; genus Lolium; species Lolium perenne. The sequence continues at coordinate 30,840,355 of NC_067250.2, forward strand.
TGTGGGGTCCACCATATAGCAAGTGGGCCGGCCCAACAAGATAGTGGGCCGGGCTAAAAACACAGGTGGGTCCCACTTTCCAGTTAAAGGGCTGGCCCATTTAGTATGTGGGGTCCACCATATAGCAAGTGGGCCGGCCCAACAAGATAGTGGGCCGGGCCAAAAACACAGGTGGGTCCCACTTTCCTGTTAAAGGGCCGGCCCATTTAGTATGTGGGGTCCACCATATAGCAAGTGGGCCGGCCCAACACGCTAGTGGGCCGGCCCAACACGCTAGTGGGCCGGCCCAACACGCTAGTGGGCCGGGCCAAAAACATAAGTGGGTCCCACTTTCCTCTTAAAAGGCCGGCCCGTTTAGTATGTGGGGTCCACCATATAGCAAGTGGGCCGGCCCAACAAGAGAGTGGGCCGGGCCAAAAACCCTGGTGGGTCCCACTTTGGTCTTAAAGGGCCGGCCCATTTAGTATGTGGGGTCCACCACAAAAGCAATTGGGCTGGCCCAACTAGTTAGTGGGCCGGCCCAGTTGTGGGTGGGGTCCACCTTAAAGCAAGTGGGCCGGCCCACTTAGAGTGTGGGGTCCACAGTAAATCAAGTGGGCTGGCCCAATAAGTAAGTGGGCCAGCCCGTTTAGTTGCTGTTTATATGCCGGCGTAATAGGCGCTTTAGGATTTTGCGAGCCGGCACATATGTGATTTCGCTTAATTGGGCCGTTTAAGGGATGGGAATTCGTGATTGAGATACTGAGAATATTTACGCAGCATTGATTTCTGTCGGATAGCCTCACTTACCACAAGCACCAAAGAAAAAATGCGCGAAAGAACTATAAAAACTAACTAAATATTACATCAGCTGCAAGGCTTTGAAAAAATATTACAGAACCCAGAGAAATTGAATGGTAATTAAACCTATAATACAATGAAGCGATCCAGCAATCTTTTAAGTTGTCCATGCAGCACCTATATCTGAAACAAAGACATTATAAGTTAAGACAGCAACAATGGAAACGCAAAGACACTGCAATATTGTTTGCCAAAGAATTTGGAACTCATCATTTCGTCGTTATAACAAGATCATTGTAATGCGCACAATAAGCAAACAAAGAGTGCATGCCGCATACCAACAACCAATATAACAGAGCATGTTAGAATGAAACAGCAGACTTACTACTATCGAGTCCCATGCAAACCAACATGTTCAGGGAGTACAAAATTGGCATGAACAACATAGTAGCAGGCTATAAATTTTGTAACAACGACTGAGCAAGATGAAGTTATGACAGCTACATCTACAGAGCAGGGAATGTAAACCAAAAATAGAAGTTACGATGGCAAAAGCTAAAGAGGAGGGAATGTGAACCAACATGTGCCAAGTGCAATTACTTCATTTTGGCCGTGAACTAAATAATACTCCTGAACTTATAGTGAAGGGGATGCAAATCAAGATGTTTCGGGATATAAACTTGTAATGAGCAACACATAGAGGATAGTTAATGCTGGAGCTTAGGATGGACCAGATACAGAATATAGTGGGATCACCTGTGAACTTGTATAAGAGGGAATGCAAACCAATATGTTCAGCTTTCCATATGTGAGCGTCATGCCAAGTCAGAGAAACAAGTCAATAATGCAGCTTTTGAAGAACAAGATGGCACGCAAAATTATTATCTAGTAGTATGACAAGTTTATTTGTACTACAGGCTAGATAGCAGAGTGATAGCATGCCAAACTAAGTCCTTACTTTGTTAGCTTACAATGAACTAGATACAAAACAATGGCATCACCTGTAGTACAGGGAATGCAAGCCAACATGTTCATGGAGTAAAAAATTAGCACAAACAACATAGTAGCAGGCCATAATTTTTGTAACAACGACTGAGTAAGATAAAGTTATGATGGCTAGATCTACAGAGCAGGGAATGTAAACCAAATATAGAAGTTACGATGCCAAAAGCTATAGAGCAGGGAATGCGAACCAACATGTGCAATTACTTAAAATTGGCCGTGAACTAAATAATAGCAGGATGTTACTATAATACCTATAATTTTTGTAACAACGACTGAGCAAGATAGAAGTTATGATGGCTACATCTACGTAGCGAGGAATGCAAACCAAAATGTTCAATCGCTTAAAGTTAGCAATGAAGTAGAAAATAGCAACGTGTTACGGTCATAGCTAGGAATGAACTAAAAGAGCTTCAGACAAACAAGCATCTCAACCCGTAACATGGCGCTAAAACAAGGGACTTACATTAGGAGAAGCACTGTGGGAGTCACAAAGAGATCTTCCTGGGGTTGATAGATCCGGTGATGAAGTACGCTACATGTGCTACTTGGGGTTGGAGAGACGGCCATTACACTTCATGATTACTCATCTCATCTGCAAAAACGTACCGGCGCGTCGTTAGCACAAACAGGTTCCCCCAAGATTAAACAAGAACTTGCAAGCAAGCAATAGAAAAGCGACAGTAGAAGAGTTTAGATCATGCACGGCGCGGGTGAAGCAGATCCGGTTCATGCACAGCGGTGTCGGTGAGCAAGATCCGATGCGGTGGACGACGGATCCGGCGAAGCGGCTCCGGTGGGGTGGACGATACCGCAGCTGAAGCGACTGCGGTAGACTGCTGGATGAGCATATGGTTTCGAGGTTCGGTGGGGATGATCCGGTCCGGTTGATGACGGCGTCGATGAAGCGGCTCCGGCAGGCAGCCGAATGACGAGGATCGCGAGGGCTCGGGTAGGCCAGGGAAGTCCGGCGGGGATGTTCCGGTGCGGTGGTCGTGGAGGTGGTAGAGAGAGGGACTTGAGAAGTTCCGGTGGGTGGTCTCAGATGAGAGACTGAGGGAAATGAATTTTTTTGGGAGGGTATCCGGGGCTAGGGAGGTGGTGATCCAAAAAATGACGGCCAGACCCCCCACCAACCGACTTTGCTGTCATCTCCACAGGGGTAGAATCGGAATTTGGAAGCGTGTGAATTTTTTGTATTTTGTGGGCGGGAAGTTTTGCCGCTATGAGATTTTGAATTTCGCTAAGGTCCAAGTATAATGATAAAAAATTGTGAGACCGTACTAGTACCTCTGTTCAAGGCCGACTGTAAAATGAAATCATCATCAAGTTGAACATCGGTTACTACCATGATCATCATCGGACACAGATCTGGTGACATGCACCTGAAATTGGTGCATCCGTTGCAAAGTATAATGCTAAAATTTTGAGTGACCGTACTAGTACTTATGTTCAGGCCCGAGTGCAACATCAAATCATCATCACGTTGAAAATTTGTTACCATGATCATGATCTATCTCTAAATTTGGCGAATCCGCTAAATCTGGCAAAGTATAATGATAAAGAAATTGTGAGACAGTAGTAGTACTTCTGTTCAAGGTCGAGTGCAACATCAAATCATCATCACGTTTAAAATTTGTTACCATGATCATGATCTACCTCTGAAAATGGGCGCATCCGCTAAAACTTGCAAAGTATAATGATAAAAAAATGGTGAGACCGTACTAGGACTTATTTTCAAGGTCGAGTGCAACATCAAATCATCATTACATTGAAAAGTGTGTTACCATGATCATGATCTATCTCTGAATTTGGCGCATCCGCTAAATCTCGCAAAGTATAATGATAAAAAAATTGTGAGAATGTACTAGTACTTATGTTCAAGGCCGAGTGTAGGATCAAATCATCATCACGTTGAAATTCGTTACAACGATCATGACATATCTCTAAAATTGGCGCATCCGCTAAATCTTGCAAAGTATAATGATAAAAAAAATTGTGAGACTGTACTAGTACTTGTGTTCAAGGCCGAGTGCAGGATCAAATCATCATCACGGTGAAATTTGTTACAACGATCATGACATATCTCTGAAATTGGCGCATCCGCTAAATCTTGCATGTGGCGCATCTCAGTGCGGAGCAACAGGCCGGTGCTATCAAGGTTGAGGCGTCAGTAGCGTCATCGGGCTCTCCTCTTTTGATAGATCTTCTACATGGCGCGGCGCACCGCCCGTCGAGAAGCAGTCACATGTGATACCGAGGTGGAGACGTCGCCGGCATCCTCGAGGCGCGGCCGCCCTTCTACGAGCCAGCGTCGACTCAAGGTATGAATCCATGCGTTGTCGCGCCCCTTCTTCCGATGAAGTGGGGTGCCTTAGATTTATTGTTCTTCTCTTACGATTATTTCGAGCCGATCATGTGTGCTCTTTCTCTGAATATATTGCTTGAAAAGCTAACCAAGTTAATTAAATTCACTTCGTTCTTAATCTTGCGTGCTAATTTTGTTATTTTTCTTTGACAGTGGTGCGCGCAAGGAGATTTATTTGTGGGTGTGCTGAGCTGTTAGGCCTAAGTCGAAATCCTCAGCTAAACGAGGCCTCGGCTTAACACATAAAAGGTGTTCAATCTCGCCCACAATGTCCTTTTCTTTCCTCTTCCTTTATTGGAACTTGTTTTGCAGACAAGGAAAGTGGCACGTGTAATGTGAGTAAAACCCTCTTAGCCAAAATCAGCTACAAGCAAGATTTTCTGTATTGTAGATGCCCCAATTGACTCTAATCCCCAATGTAGTCTTTTTTTTATGTCAGTATAGACTTCTTTACATGGCATGCATTTGCCTAATGAGCAGCATTGTATTGCCATTCTAGCCAACCTGGTCGATATGTCAAGCTTCATGCACGAGATGCCATGTTTAATTTACTCCCTCACTCCGATCCATATTTCTTGGTGTAAAATGAATGTAAATCGAAGGGAGTACTTTTCTTAGATAGTACTATACCATTTCAAAAAAAAATACTAGTACTTCGTACTACTACATCACAAATGCATCAAAAGAGTACTACCATCACAAGACCACCATGGTTGTACTAGTAGAGTTTAATACTGAACTTCCAAAGGGAATAATATTACACATATGAACTTTAAACAGGACCAGGAGCATGAGGGCCAGCAACAGGGCGTTGGACTCGGGAACAAGCCAGGCAAGACGTAATTCTGGAGGAAGAGGCCATATGCTGCGTGCTTGGCCTTGGTTGCGGGCGGTGCTTCCCCGATGTACTTAGGCCTACACCCGTCGCATGCCGGATCAAGGCTACGGATGTCCTTACGGAGGATTTTGCCACGTATGGGCAAAATAGCTCCCAGCATGCGGAAACGAATTTCACCACCCTTCGACCGCTTCGTAACGTAGCGGCTCTTCTGGTCCCTGCGCTCCTTGTTGTCGTCCATGTCATCAGAATATTCCTGTGAATTATAAAGTACATAATAATCAGGTGCTTAATGAAAGATCGAATAAATACTGCACTATCATAAGCAAACCTTAGAAACCCTAAAATTAAATGTGTAGAACAAGTAAATGGCAGAAGAAATCATACTAAATCACGAGAAAACCCTATGAACAGCAATGAACATAAGCCACAATAATTGCAAGTCCACTAAGTATGAACACATAAATTAATTATATGACAAATCAAGCCAACTACATGGCAGATTAGTCGAAATTAAACTAGAATCTGACCGTACGAACCGTAGAATCAAGTACGTCTACAAGACAAGGTAGGGGATCAAATCAATCAAGAACCAGGTTCGTGCAAACCACGCGAACAGTAATATGACACAAAAAGGATCGGGACAGTTTCGGTAAAAGAGCAGTACCTCCTCGTCGTCACCCTCGACATCCTCCTGGAACTGAACGTTTGGGCCGAAATCGTCGAAGGGGTCGAGGTCCGCGTCCAGCACCGGGTCTAGGAAGACCTCGCCGTGGTGGCCTGCAACGCCTTGCGGATCTTCGATGGGAGCAACGGCGTTGCTATCCACCTTCTCCTCGACGGCCAGGACGCCCGTTTCGACCGAGGTCGAAGAATCAGACAAGCAGAGGAGACGAGCGGCCTGGGTGCCCGGTGAAGCCTCACCCGCCGCGACGGCCACTACCGCAGAGGCATCCTCTGCGCGAGCGGCCGCCGATTGCTCCGCCTCGTACGCAAGACCTGTCTTCATGCTGCTGCGGTTGGAAACGAGGAAGTCGATGCCTCGGAGGTGCGGTGAGTTGATGGGAGGGGAGAGGACGAGCTCGCGAGAGACGATGAGGCCGATTATTTTATAGCCTCTGACTCTCTGTATCAGAATGGCATTAGTTGTGGACGCGACAGACGATGAGGCCGATTAGTTGTGGACGCGTGAAGTCGTGCATGTACTCGATTCTCACGTATACCAATACTTCCAAACGTCATAAGTAATTCACAATCATTCAGAATAATATGAGACCTTAACATTTTATTGTTTGTGTCAGATATTGTCCATGAAAAATAACATCCTACAAAAAATAAATCCCCTATGCCAATCCGGTCATGCCCGTCTACTCCAACCAGCTTCCTCGAGTAATTTGTCACCTTACATTCTTAAAATGAACCAAAATTTGGCACAGGGGCATCACATGGAAAATGATGTTACCATTCTCTCTTCCCATTTTTGTTTGAATTTTTCAAAATTGTCATGCCCTAACGGAAAAAATGTATGTTCCTTCTATGAAGCATGTATCGAATGGCATTACCAAAACCTGGGGTGGGGGGGCCCATGGTGGTGTGATGATACATCACATTTGGACCACACAACACAATTTGGACCAACCAAAAAAATTCAACCACCCTACACAAACCCTGGTCAAAACTAGTTTGACCAATATTACAAAAGTTGTACATAATTCAGAAACCGTCAGAAATATACGAATCATTCAGGAGTCAATACTGAAGACAAAGCAATTATGCCAAAAGACGAAGGCAGAGGAGGAACAGGTCTTGCTATATTGCACAACAAAGCCAAATTCAACTTTTCATCGATTCCAAAATTCTGGCTGCAATTAGCACACCCTGGTCTCCTGATGTCGCAATAGTTGGCTGCTGGGAGCGGAGACACTCGACTTCCTTCTTCAACTTATCGCACTCTGTGCGAACTTTCAAGTACTTCGTCTCGAAATATTGCGCATGCTCAGCATGCAACTCCACTTCCTGTTGAAAACTTTCACAGTCACAGTTGCAATCACACTGACCAGCCTTGTCAGTGACCACACTCATCGGTGGCTGGGCGCGTAGTTCCTCGACTTCCTTCTTCAACTTCTTACACTCCGCGAGAACATCTGAGTACCGTTTATCAAAAGAAGATTGCTCGGAACGGGCATTCTCCGCTGATATGGCACGATTTAAAATGCCCCTGCCCACGATGTGGCGGATTTTCTTATGAAGGATGGTGTTGTGGCCCTTGATCTGGTCCAGTTTCGCGGAGAATCGTGTTATCACATCCTGCATTGCAAATTCAACAGCAATGAAGTATGCAGAGTGCAGATGAGGGGGGAGAAATAAACAAATGGAGTGCCAACCTCTTCAATATGCACGAGAGCTGCAAAGTCCTTGTCCATAGGAACCTCTTCAACTATGGAACCGCCATCCCTGGAAGAAAGACAGTTAAGTAGTTGGATCTGGCAGCCAGCAAGGAGGCGATGAAACTGCGGCACGGCAATGGAAACATACACGGCCGAAGATGCACACACGTGCACTGGCTGCTCCTCTCCCGGAGGCGAGCATTCGTCTACGATTACGCATTCGGGATACCAAACCTATGCAAGAGTTTGAGGTTTCTGTTCAAGGGTGGTGTTGTGGCCCTTTAATCTCATAATCCCTTCCTGCATGGAAAAATTCACCAGTAACGAATCAGGGATCCTTTTTCATTCACAGGATATGAAAATCATAAGATTAGGAAAAGCATAGGATTTTGTATACATTAGAGAGGGTGTATGCGCTATTTTATGGGCTATTTTGTAATGTACAAAATGAAGTCGTGTTTAATAAACCCAAATCTCATCCCTTCTTGCAGGTTATCCCTATGATTATTCACTAGATCCGTATGTTTCTTATCTCCAGCCCGAGGATCAGCAGGATATCAGAGTGCAGGTGCAATCGACTAGAGACAGCCGCACGGGATTTTTACAGCCTGTGGTGGCGCGGTTTCCTCATAGAATTACTTACTGATGTGTTTTTGCCTTTTTGGCACCTGCTGTTTTCTATGTTTCGTTGGTGGATCTTTGTGTCGACTCTAGCTGATCCGTGAGAAGTTGTCATAATTTGTGTATGAACTGAAGAAAGCAATAAAGCAGCCATATACATCATTTTGATGCAGAGGCTGTGATATGTCCCCCATTTCGAAAAAAGGAACAAACATAGGATATATTTCTATAAATCAAACAACTAATGTAGGGAAGAACCCATAGGATCTAAATGCTACACAATTCTTATAGAAGTCCTACGAATTAAAGAAGCCCTCATGCAGTACGGAGATGAAGAGGAAGAAAAAAAAGCAATGGATATACTTCGTATATTATAGTGCATACATTATTAATGCTCTTGAGAGCTAACAAGTGCTCATCAAACAACGGGTCCTCGATAGCTAAGTACGAAGTGGATCCTGCGGTAGAAAGCACGAGCCTGGAACCGTCGGCCCTGGAAGATGATAGCCGGTTTAGTTGGCACCGCCTGCCAGCAAGGACTCAACGAAAATCCGGCATGGCGATGGAAACATACCCAGGAGCTTCGTACCCACCAGGTTGGCGAGAAACGAGCGATTTCTCAACTTGGGTAGGAATGGCGCTGAAACCAGCCGCCATGGAAGAAAGACGGTTAAATTGTTTGATCCGCTAGCCAGCCAGAAGGCAGAGAAACTTCGGCATGGAAACATACCGGGGAGCTACGTACCCACCATCTTGGCGAAACACGGTCGATTTCTCGGCATCGGTAGGAAGGGCGACACTTGAACGGGCGGCCCTGGAAGAAAGACGGTCAAATAGCTGGTTCTCCCGGGTAAAAAAAATAGTTGGATCTGTTTGCCTTGCTGTAATCTGCGTTCATGGGGGCAAAGAAAGCACATGGCGATAAAAACCTACCAGGACTCTTGCTGGATTACTCTGCCCTGACCCAACAAGCCCGAAGCAGACTGAGCTTGCGATGGAAGCGCAGACTGAGCTTGCGATGGAAGCGCAGACTGAGCTTGCGATGGAAGCGCAGACATGCCTGTCCGCCGGCGCCGCTGGTACACTTTCAAAGTCGGAGTTTGCAGGACTTTCAGCGGGATGGATTTCACCGCGGATTTAGTCTCAGACAACAACGCCTCCTTCCTCTCTTACACTTCTTCATGTTCTTCTTAGACAACTTGTTGAATGATGGATGAATCGCTGGAGGAAGAAGGAAGGGACAAGCAGGTGGGGATAGAAGGGGTCGGTGTAGAGCTCTCCGGGGAGGGTTCCCCGGGGAGGAGGATGAAAACTGGAACGAACGAGACAGACAGGGATGGGGTGGGCAATCTTGTCCGATCCATCCAAAATCAAAGGCGGGAGCACATAAGACTTTGGGCCATTGACAGGCTGGTCCTGCCACAGGCGGACCCCAAGTTTCAGCGATTCAATGTCAGTGAAAAGATGGGCAATGTAAAAGAATCTTGTTCGGGGTCGGCCGCGGAAGCCAAATCTCTGTGTCCCAAAGTCTACTAGTAGTCTACTCCTATATAGGTATAGCTGCATAGCCATCATACCATTGCATTGATCGAGCTGTACGCCTTTACCACTCTGATTCAGGTCCAAAATATTAGTGTTCTCTTGTCAAATCAAAGGCCTTGTCAGTTTGACGAAATGGACGTTCTTTAACTCACAAACTACTCCAAGGACATCATTTACGGACTACTCAGTTCGGCAAAAAGATTCTTGAAGCCATGTACATATTTTCTGGATCGATTTAGTAATTTGCTACAACTGTAATATTATTTCCAATTTTCAGCAATTTATTTGAATTTTAGGATTTTACTTATAAATTTCGCTAATTGACATGTGTAGGAAAGATAGAAAACAACTAGTGTATGCATGACCAATTAATCTGACTAAATAAATCTTATAGTGGCCACTTTGCATCACTCAAAGCGAGAGTGCATGTTAGATTCATATGATAGAATAATGGAGAATCGCTATGACATATGCCTCCTTGAATCCTACGGAAAGAAATCTACGGGAATTGGTAGAGCTAGGTGCGTGATGGTATCATAGGAAAGACAAAGGAAATTTCTATATAGATTGAGAGTGCATAGCATAGTTGTCACAGATGCATATGAATTTTTCCAAGAGGTCTAACCTCTTATTAGAAATCCCATAGGGTTGTACTAGTATAAGAAAACAATACATAGAAATTTTGGAGGATTCAATTCTTCAAATCAAACAAGCTATATAGGGGGAAAATCATATCCTTTGATTCGTACAATTTGTATAGGAGTTATGTAGGATTTGACTATAGGAGTTATGTAGGATTTGACTATAGGATTTGAATATTTGTACGGTTGTGTAATATTTCTACCCAGATCAATTCACATACCACCGGTTATGTATTTTTTTGGGCTATAAAAATAGGAGGTGTGGTATATTTGATGTGTGTAGAGATAATCTCACCATCTTATAGCCACCCCTAACATTTCGAGCAAAAAAAAAATCTATACCACTACCCACCTCTCGTCCTACACTCAATTCCTACACAACCAAACAACAAAAATTGGCTATCCCTAGCCAGGTGGTTGGGGATACTCTCACCCCATAAACCTATCTCCTAAACCAAACAACCCCTAATATGGAGGGAAGGAAAACCTAGTATACGATCTTTGTACAAAAACACATAAAGCAATCTGGAACCGTCCACATAGAATCAACGGGCCGAGCGGATGCCTTCTTTGGGAAGGGTCTTGCGGAAGCCAAGGAATCCTCTGCGTCGACAATCGGTGTAGCGATAAAATACACCATCATAGCGGAACATTGATGGAGTCACTACAATGCGTCCGAATCCGGGTATAGTCTTGTCATATCAATGGCCATGTCAGTTTCTCCAGATATAATCTATCCGTTAGCTAGTACTACTACTCTAGAGGCTGACGCCACATGCAGAAGTTGTACAGTACTATGACTACTATCGAGTATCAACTAGTCCGATCACGTCCAGGTCCCAACTACTCAAAAATGGCCGTAAAGAAAATGCAGAAGTAGGATGGGGCCACGACAAAAGACATACATCTAATTATGGACAGAGGTAGTATCATATCAGCATGCATTAGCATCTCATTTGCAACTAGTTGCACTCGCATCCTATTATCGGATATCACACTTCTGCACTTTTAAAAAATATGAAGAAAAACAAAACTGGGACACATATTATGTTGCGTATTGCTCCACAGGTCACAGATGAGTATGTAAAAAAAACAAAATTCTAGCTTGCACAAAAAAGACAAATGATATGTGAATAGTTAAGGAATATTATTCACTTTGGTCTCTTCTTTTTTTCACAGCTCACATATGGTCACTTTTTGAAACAAATGTTTAGATGTGCGCAAGATACAACATAACCCGTGACTATGATTTGAATTTACATTTTTTTACAAACTCGAAATGTGACATCCGACAATAAGATGAGGGATCAACTAGTTGCGAAATGTTTGCACTCCTGACCATGCATCTGAATCTATCTACTAGACTACTACAACAACATACAAAATGCACCAGTTTTGAACTAGACATGTAACAGCAGTACTAACCGTTGGTTTCCAAAATCTAACGCTTGTGATTAGAGGGATTCGCGTCAAGAGATACCACAACAGCATACACTTCTTTCTAGAACCATCATGTAGCCATTATGTAGAAGAAGAAAAAAGCAGGGTCACACCAATATCACACGTCCCACTCGATAGTATGAAAGGTTCCAAGTTATTGTTCCCATTTCTCAACTGGTCATACCTTTTTCGATGGTGTAACCTACGTAGTATAAGTTATATATTAGTTGTATGGAAAGTTTGAGCAACATTTAGAACATAATTTTGTACTCCAAATTGGTCCAACATGCATGCTAAGATTGGGGTCTTCACCTTGAAATGGCGAGCGCCGAAAAGCGGGTCAAAATCGCCCAGATCCTCGAAGATATCTACAGGCGCAGCCGCTGTATGAGAGACGGAGTGGGAAACGAGTGGGGCGATGTATGAGAGACGGAGTGGGGGTGTAGTATGTACTATAGTAAGACGGCGAGACGGCGAGGTCAGAGTGATTAAGACTAGTCACAATGGGAAGTACGTAGTACGTAGTATCATACACTACTAGTTTGTGATACTACCTCCACAATGCATAGTATCATAATATGGTTCATACTTATGTCATATTTAAAGTTTTGTAGAATCTCAATGCAAATGTGTGTACATGATGTATTTGTCATGAAGTTTTCTAAGTTTTCTAGGTTTATGTGTTATAATACTACTCTCATCTCTCACCTGATAATTGATGTGACACATTAGATTTTTGCCAACATGACATGTATGATACTACTTACGAGCCTTAAAAGCACTTTTTTGTGATGTTGATCAAATTGTACTCTAAAATTGTCACTGGACAACAGGTCGGCCTATTGCAAACTTGTTTGAATGAGCTAAAATAGTTAGAAATCTAGAAAATTTGTCACTTCAATGAATTTTCATCCTATAACGTTTACTTAATTTGAAAAACGAATGGGGACGTTTGCCATAATGGGACAATCATTTCTACAAAAAAGAATAAGATGGAAAGTCTCGCAATGTTATTTATCATGACAACATTGACAATGTCACAACCGTGGGGTGATTAGGGAATCCACTCCGCTAGAAAAAACAAACTTATATAAGGCATGTGTGGCAATGCAGTTTGTCTACCTTATACACATATCTCGATGTGTAGCTATATATGGATTTTATTTTCCAACTTTAGATGATCAGTTTATAGTTCACCATTTAATTAGATTCATAATTTTTGGGAATAAAATACTAGGAGGTACCTACTGCAAGTGTGGTACCACAAACAAAGCCCAAACATGGGTCCCAATAGTACAACATTGCGCGCATATATAGGAAGTTTGAGCAAATTTGAAACCAACCAAATGAGGTAGAAACAAATCAAAAAAATAGTTGTGAAACATGTGCATGGAGCCATCACATGACATGTACTTACTACTAACAAGTAAAAAATATAAAACCCTATCATACATAGAGGTTTGGGGTGAAGAGTTATTATTCACACACATATAGAATAAATATGGACTACTTTTGGCTTTCTACCCATTAATTTGAGCAAGCTTCATGCAGTGTCCACTTCAAACTTGACAACATTGGAACCATAGCTGCTTGAGTTCGCCTCGCTAGCCTCTTCCCATATGTAAGCTTAATTAATTGGTTACACTACGAAAACCACAGTCAACTTCTGAATAATGCATGCATTGCCCCCCTTTTGCACATATGCAACTTTGCAAAGTAGGGATTTTGGTTTACCACACATTAGTGTGTTGTTTTCTTTTTATTAGGATCCATGTTTGGTAGCCACATTTTTCCAAAGCCAAAGTGTGGTTAGCAACAAAAAAAAAGCTAGTATGGCTAGCCACCAAATTGTGGCTTAAAATATTAAAGCCAAACTTTGTCAAAACTTTGTAAAAAAAAGTTGAGTCTATGACAAATGGACCATATATACATGCAATGAAGTGTGATAAGCCAAATTGTGGCAAAAACCAAACACATGCCAAATAAACTATATGCATGGCTGCCAAATTTTGGCTTCTTGACAAATTGTGGCTAGGAACCAAACATGCCCTTGCTGGCCAAAGGGGTCCAAATATGTGTTTTGTTTATTCGCTATCATGTGCGGTGTGTGCACAATACCACAAATCAAAATTTCACGGGTAGGCCAAACATGCATGCATGGTAGAAGCGAATCGCCATTTCGAAGGCTAATTTGTCAAACTAGCTTACCATGAAACCATCATTTGTACTCCAATTAATTAAGTTCGGATATGAATGGTGGTCATCAACCAAACTAATAAGAATTCAAAATTTGGGATGATATAGGGATGTGCCCTATTGTTGTGGAATCGAGAAAACATTAATTAGCCAACGAAAATGTGGGTTGCATCCAAGTATAGTAACTCACAAAGTCGATTGCCAAGAAGTTTTTGCCTAAATTTAAAAAAGCCAAAAATGAGGTTCAAACTTATTGAAATCAGCAAGCAAGGCAATCACGAAGTCACCAATTACTACTTTTATCTAGGAAAAATAACAAACATGATGGCATGCAAATATTCTTGAGAAGCAGAATCATTCTGTAAATATATTTTTTTGGAACCATGCATGTTGGACATTGATTCTCTTCTTGCCACATGGGTGAGCTAGCTTGGTTACCGCAAGAACCATGCATGGCGAACTTTTGAATCATGACCCCTTTTTTAAGAGATCAATGAAAAACTTCTTATTTTCGACTATACTTTGCCAAATACAGTTTTTTGGTTTTCCACATAAAGTCTTTTCATTTTTATTGGCCGAATTAAGGGGGGCAAAATTAAAAGGATGTATTTGTGAAGTGGCTACCGCGTGTATTGCGCACACTACCACCTATACAATTTTCACAAGCGGGTGACATGGTTGGATGGCCATGCATTTCCATGGTTTGTTGGATTATCTCATCATGTAGTATATAATAAATTTATTTTGTAAATATTTTTCAATTCAAGTATTAATGATGGTTATATTACAACTCAAATAAATTGGGAAAATACTGGGATTTGCCTCCCTATAATCAATCTTGCCCGTCCATTTCCTATCACCTGACTATAGGGAGTACTAGATTTAAATGGCGGTTGGAGTTAATTCCTCAACCTCATCGCAGTATTATTCCCATCTGTCCCCACTAAACAACCCCTGGCGGTTCGTTCTCCCCTGCATTTCGGCAAGTTCCAAAAAACCCCATTGTTTGCAGTTGCTCTCCCTCCCTCCCCCTCAATCCCTCCGATCAGTTCGACGTGCTTCAGCGCTGCCATGGCCGACGGCGGCCTGTTTACACTGAAGAGGAGCGTCGTTCCCCATGGGACGACCAAGGTGAACGTGGTCTACACGAATGACCCTTCCGTTCTCGAGCACACCCTCAAGATGTACGAACAAAAGCTACTAGAGGACAGGCCCAGGTTCGTCGGCCTCGACCTAGAATACACTGCGAACCAAGTAAGTACCGCCGTCGTTCAGTTGGCCATGGACGACCACGTCCTGGTGTACCATTTCTGCAGGTATGTTCTTCACATGCCTTCCTTTATCCTTTTGTTTTTTAATATAGAAACTCTTCCTTTATCTTGGATCTGCTTTTTTATTTCGAAATAGACTAGGTTCTAACTTGTATGAAAACACGAACAAACTAACTTGTATGAAAAATGTGGTCTGGAACGTAATATCCAACATACTTGTATAATTTTTTTGGATTGACCATGATATCTAGTTTCATGATTTTGGTACTCAAAATTTGCACAAATTTCATGTACTCATACTCACCGATAATCGGCATGGATGTCAAGATATTAACATATAGTAACTGAATCTTAACTTGACACTTAAATAATTAGATCATATAGTCGCAACAATAATTCATGTTATTTTGATGTGTATCACTGATGCAAAATCATTGTTTCACTGCAACAAGTATACAGTTTACTGGAAGAAAAATATGTGTACACTATTTCAGCATATACGATCTTACAAGATTGATTTGTGTTAACATGCAGGAGTCCTGATAATCTGGCACTGCAAGAATTCCTTCAACATAAAGGAATTTGTTTCACAACTGTTGACATCAGGGGTGACTCTAGCAGGTTTGCTAGAGATGGCATTAAAATTCCTAAACATAATTGGATTGACATTCAGGATATGATCAATTTCAATGGTCCTGGCAATAGGACTGGCATGGGTGATTTGGCAGCCGCCATCATTGACCCATCTTACAAAGACATGAAGACCAAGTTCCCTACTAGCAGCCACTATCAATGGGAGTGCATGCCATTGTCTGAAGTAAACTTGAGGTATGCTGCGATTGATGGGTATGTCAGTTTTGAGTTGTACATGTGACTCAAAAAAATCAATGATGGGCAGCGTCAAGCACAACCAATTCCAAGGGAAGTGGTTTGCCCGGATTGCAAGGAAGCGGCTAGGTTGGCCGCTCTTCCCCCTGCCTGGCGCGACGAGAAGAAGCAGTGTGTCGGGACAACCTACTGGGAATTTGTATCTTATTGCTTTAGGCACAACATACCATTTGATCCGAAGAATATGCCACCATGGATAAAGGACCCGTGCGAGCCTACTTCGGGGTCTTGATGGCGTGTATTTCACACGTTCGTTGGGCAACCCCAAGAGGAAGGTATGATGCGCACAGCAGCAAGTTTTCCCTCAGAAAGAAACCAAGGTTTATCGAACCAGGAGGAGCCAAGAAGCACGTTGAAGGTTGATGGCGGCGGGATGTAGTGCGGCGCAACACCAGAGATTCCGGCGCCAACGTGGAACCTGCACAACACAACCAAAGTACTTTGCCCCAACGAAACAGTGAGGTTGTCAATCTCACCGGCTTGCTGTAACAAAGGATTAACCGTATTGTGTGGAAGATGATTGTTTGCAGAAAACAGTAGAACAGTATTGCAGTAGATTGTATTTCAGTAAAGAGAATTGGACCGGGGTCCACAGTTCACTAGAGGTGTCTCTCCCATAAGACGAACAGCATGTTGGGTGAACAAATTACAGTTGGGCAATTGACAAATAAAGAGAGCATGACCATGCACATACATATCATGATGAGTATAGTGAGATTTAATTGGGCATTACGACAAAGTACATAGACCGTCATCCAACTGCATCTATGCCTAAAAAGTCCACCTTCAGGTTATCATCCGAACCCCCTCCAGTATTAAGTTGCTAACAACAGACAATTGCATTAAGTATTGCGCGTAATGTAACTAGTGACTACATCCTTGAACATAGCACTAATGTTTTATCCCTAGTGGCAACAGCACATCCATAACCTTAGTGGTTCTTGTCACTCCTCCAGATTCACAGAGGCATGAACCCACTATCGAGCATAAATACTCCCTCTTGGAGTTACTAGCATCAACTTGGCCAGAGCATCTACTAATAACGGAGAGCATGCAAGATCATAAACAACACATAAGCATAGCTTTGATAATCAACATAACAAGTATTCTCTATTCATCGGATCCCAACAAACGCAACATATAGAATTACGGATAGATGATCTTGATCATGTTAGGCAGCTCACAAGATCCGACAATGATAGCACAATGGGGAGAAGACAACCATCTAGCTACTGCTATGGACCCATAGTCCAGGGGTAGACTACTCACACATCACACCGGAGGCGACCATGGCGGCGTAGAGTCCTCAGGGAGATGATTCCCCTCTCGGCAGAGGTGCCGGAAAGGCGATCTCTGGATCCCAGAGATGGGATCGGCGGCGGCGGCGTCTGCGGAAGGTTTTCCGTATCGTGGTTCTCGGTACTTGGGGGTTTCGTCACGGAGACTTTTTATAGGCGAAAGGGCAGGTCAAGAGGCGGCACGGGGCCCCACACCACACAGGGCCGCGCGGCCAAGGGGGCCGCGCCGCCCTATAGTGTGGCCCCTCCGTGGCCCCTCTTCGTCTCTCCTTCGGACTTACGGAAGCTTCGTGAGAAAATAGGCCCCTGGGCTTTGATTTCGTCCAATTCCGAATATTTCCTTACTAGGATTTCTGAAACCAAAAACAGCAGAAAAGCTGACAGCGGCACTTCGGCATCTTGTTAATAGGTTAGTTCCAGAAAATGCACGAATATGACATAAAGTGTGCATAAAACATGTAGATAACATCAATAATGTGGCATGGAACATAAGAAATTATCGATACGTCGGAGACGTATCAGCATCCCCAAGCTTAGTTCTGCTCGTCCCGAGCAGGTAAAACGATAACACAGATAATTTCTGGAGTGACATGCCATCATAATCTTGATCATACTATTTGTAAAGCATATGTAGTGAATGCAGCGATCAAAACAATGTATATGACATGAGTAAACAAGCGAATCATATAGCAAAGACTTTTCATGAATAGCACTTCAAGACAAGCATCAATAAGTCTTGCATAAGAGTTAACTCATAAAGCAATAATTCAAAGTAAAGGTATTGAAGCAACACAAAAGAAGATTAAGTTTCAGCGGTTGCTTTCAACTTGTAACATGTATATCTCATGGATATTGTCAACATAGAGTAATATAATAAGTGCAATAAGCAAATATGTAGGAATCAATGCATAGTTCACACAAGTGTTTGCTTCTTGAGGTGGAGAGAAATAGGTGAACTGACTCAACATTGAAAGTAAAAGAATGGTCCTCCATAGAGGAAAAGCATCGATTGCTATATTTGTGCTAGAGCTTTGATTTTGAAAACATGAAACAATTTTGTCAACGGTAGTAATAAAGCATATGCATCATGTAAATTATATCTTATAAGTTGCAAGCCTCATGCATAGTGTACTAATAGTGCCCGCACCTTGTCCTAATTAGCTTGGACTACCGGATCATCACAATGCATTGTTTTTACCAAGTGTCACAAAGGGGTACCTCTATGCCGCTTTGTACAAAGGTCTAAGGAGAAAGCTACGCATTGGATTTCTCGCTATTGATTATTCTTCAACTTAGACATCCATACCGGGACAACATAGACAACAGATAATGGACTCCTCTTTTATGCATAAGCATATAACAACAATTAATAATTTTCTCATTTTGAGATTTGAGGATTGTTGTCCAAAACTGAAACTTCCACCATGGAACATGGCTTTAGTTAGCGGCCCAATGTTCTTCTCTAACATATGCATGCTTAACCCTATGGTGGTAGATCTCTCTTACTTCAGACAAGATGAACATGCATAGCAACTCACATGATATTCAACAAAGAGTAGTTGATGGCGTCCCCAGTAAACATGGTTATCGCACAACAAGCAACTTAATAAGAGATAAAGTGCATAATTACATATTCAATACCACAATAGTTTAAAGCTATTTGTCCCATGAGCTATATATTGCAAAGGTGAATGATGGAATTTTAAAGGTAGCACTCAAGCAATTTACTTTGGAATGGCGGAAAATACCATGTAGTAGGTAGGTATGGTGGACACAAATGGCATAGTGGTTGGCTCAAGTATTTTGGATGCATGAGAAGTATTCCCTCTCGATACAAGGTTTAGGCTAGCAAGGCTTATTTGAAACAAACACAAGGATGAACCGGTGCAGCAAAACTCACATAAAAGACATATTGAAAACATTATAAGACTCTACACCGTCTTCCTTGTTGTTCAAACTCAATACTAGAAATTATCTAGACCTTAGAGAAACCAAATATGCAAACCAAATTTTAGCATGCTCTATGTATTTCTTCATTAATGGGTGCAAAGCATATGATGCAAGAGCTTAATCATGAGCACAACAATTGCCAAGTATCACATTACCCAAGACATTTATAGCAATTACTACATGTATCATTTTCCAATTCCAACCATATAACAATTTAACGAAGGAGAAACTTCGCCATGAATACTATGAGTAGAAACCAAGGACATACTTGTCCATATGCTACAGCGGAGCGTGTATCTCTCCCATAAAGTGAATGCTAGGATCCATTTTATTCAAACAAAACAAAAAACAAAAACAAAACCGACGCTCCAAGAAAAAAGCACATAAGATGTGATGGAATAAAAATATAGTTTCAGGGGAGGAACCTGATAATGTTGTCGATGAAGAAGGGGATGCCTTGGGCATCCCCAAGCTTAGACGCTTGAGTCTTCTTGATATATGCAGGGGTGAACCACCGGGTGCATCCCCAAGCTTAGAGCTTTCACTCTCCTTGATCATGTTGCATCATACTCCTCTCTTGATCCTTGAAAACTTCCTCCACACCAAACTCGAAACAACTCATTAGAGGGTTAGTGCACATTATAAATTGACATATTCAGAGGTGACACAATCATTCTTAACACTTCTGGGCATTGCATAATGCTACTGGACATTAATGGATCAAAGAAATTCATCCAACATAGCGAAAGATGCAATGCGAAATAAAAGGCAGAATCTGTCAAAACAGAACAGTTCGTATTGACGAATTTTAAAATGGCACCAGACTTGCTCAAATGAAAATGCTCAAATTGAATGAAAGTTGCGTACATATCTGAGGATCATGCACGTAAATTGGCTTAATTTTCTGAGTTACCTACAGGGAGGTGGACCCAGATTCGTGACAGCAAAGAAATCTGGAACTGTGCAGTAATCCAAATCTAGTACTTACTTTTCTATCAACGGCTTAACTTGGCACAACAAAACACAAAACTAAGATAAGGAGAGGTTGCTACAGTAGTAAACAACTTCCAAGACACAAAATAAAAACAAAGTACTGTAGGTAAAAACATGGGTTGTCTCCCATAAGCGCTTTTCTTTAACGCCTTTCAGCTAGGCGCAGAAAGTGTGTATCAAGTATTATCGAAAGATGGTACATCGGCATTCTCAGCGGGGTGTGGAGTTTTCTCAACTAGGCATAGTATATTGGATACATAAGTTTCAGCATCTCCCTTTTCATTAGTCTTAGGCGTGCTACTCTCATCAAACAAATTTTCAGGAACTAGCCAAGCATAGTTATTTTCTAATGCATCATTCATAGCTAAGAGTTTACATGGTATTGGTGCTTTTATCTCCCCTCCATCATCAATATTATTAGTGAATCTTATTCTATCCATATCCATCTTTTCAAGGAGACTAACAAAATTAGTAGGAGAACCAAGCATATTAAATTTAGCAAACACCTTTCTAGCTTCTCTTGCTAGACCACCAAATCCTCTAAGAAGGGTTTCTAATACAAAATCTTTCTTTTCCCCCTCTTCCATATCACCAAGTGTGAAAAACATGTGTTGGATTATAGGATTAAGATTAACAAATTTAGTTTCCAACAGGCGAACTAAATGCGCAAAGCAATTTCATAAGTAGGCGCAAGGTCTGCAAGTGTCTATCTTCAAAATTTTCAATAGTACTAACATGATTGAAAAATTCTTCTATATTATTTCTCCCAACTATAGACCCACGTCCTACCGGTATGTTTTTTGTGGTAAAATTAAAAGGAAACATGATGAATAAAGTAAATGCAAGTAAACTAATTTTTTTTGTGTTTTTGATATAGCAAACAAGATAGCAAGTAAAGTAAAACTAGCAACTAATTTTTTTGTATTTTGATTTAGTGCAGCAAACAAAGTAGTAAATAAAACTAAGCAAGACAAAAACAAAGTAAAGAGATTGAGAAGTGGAGACTCCCCTTGCGGCGTGTCTTGATCTCCCGACAACGGCGCCGGAAAATATGCTTGATGGCGTGTATTTCACACGTTAGTTGGGCAACCCCAAGAGGAAGGTATGATGCGCACAGCAGCAAGTTTTCCCTCGTAAAGAAACCAAGGTTTATCGAACCAGGAGGAGCCAAGAAGCACGTTGAAGGTTGATGGCGGCGGGATGTAGTGCGGCGCAACACCGAAGATTCCGGCGCCAACGTGGAACCTGCACAACACAACCAAAGTACTTTGCCCCAACGAAGCAGTGAGGTTGTCAATCTCACCGGCTTCTTTGTAACAAAGGATTAACCGTATTGTGTGGAAGATGATTGTTTGCAGAAAACAGTAGAACAAGATTGCAGTAGATTGTATTTCAAGAAAGAGAATTGGACCGGGGTCCACAGTTCACTAGAGGTGTCTCTCCCATAAGACGAACAGCATGTTGGGTGAACAAATTACAGTTGGGCAATTGACAAATAAAGAGAGCATGACCATGCACATACATATCATGATGAGTATAGTGAGATTTAATTGGGCATTATGACAAAGTACATAGACCGTCATCCAACTGCATCTATGCCTAAAAAGTCCACCTTCAGGTTATCATCCGAACCCTCCGGTATTAAGTTGCTAACAACGAGACAATTGCATTAAGTATTGCGCGTAATGTAACTAGTGACTACATCCTTGAACATAGCACTAATGTTTTATCCCTAGTGGCAACAAGACATCCATAACCTTAGTGGTTCTTGTCACTCCTCCAGTTCACAGAGGCATGAACCCACTATCGAGCATAAATACTCCCTCTTGGAGTTACTAGCATCAACTTGGCCAGAGCATCTACTAATAACGGAGAGCATGCAAGATCATAAACAACACATAAGCATAGCTTTGATAATCAACATAACAAGTATTCTCTATTCATCGGATCCCAACAAACGCAACATATAGAATTACAGATAGATGATCTTGATCATGTTAGGCAGCTCACAAGATCCGACAATGATAGCACAATGGGGAGAAGACAACCATCTAGCTACTGCTATGGACCCATAGTCCAGGGGTAGACTACTCACACATCACACCGGAGGCGACCATGGCGGCGTAGAGTCCTCCGGGAGATGATTCCCCTCTCCGGCAGGGTGCCGGAGGCGATCTCCTGGATCCCCCGAGATGGGATCGGCGGCGGCGGCGTCTCTGGAAGGTTTTCCGTATCGTGGTTCTCAGATCGGGGGTTTCGTCACGGAGACTTTTTATAGGCGAAAGGGCAGGTCAAGAGGCGGCACGGGGCCCCACACCACAGTGGCCGCGCGGCCAAGGGGGCCGCGCCGCCTATAGTGTGGCCCCTCCGTGGCCCCTCTTTCGTCTCTCCTTCGGACTTCTAGAAGCTTCGTGAGAAAATAGGCCCCTGGGCTTTGATTTCGTCCAATTAGAGAATATTTCCTTACTAGGATTTCTGAAACCAAAAGCATGTTAGAAACAAGAATCGGCACTTCGGCATCTTGTTAATAGGTTAGTTCCAGAAAATGCACGAATATGACATAAAGTGTGCATAAAACATGTAGATAACATCAATAATGTGGCATGGAACATAAGAAATTATCGATACGTCGGAGACGTATCAGGTCTCCGTGGGATGGCGGTTCACATGGTGAGCAAGCTAGGGCAACGGCTGGATGTGGTGAGCTAGCAAGGGCAGGGCCTGTATCTGGTTGGGAAGCTCCAACAAGGATTCCCGACACACGAAGTGCGAACGAGTGCAGAACTTGGACTGCCAACCCATGGGAGGCAGGTACAAGCGGCACCGGCAAGCGCATCAAGAGGGATGATGATAATTGGTGAACTAGGCTGGCGTTATATGTTTCCAAGATTGTACATAAGTTTAGAATTATGAACTGGTAGTATTGTTTAGGTGATGTAATTACTTTTGCAACAATGTGTATGAGGTTTCAGAACCACGCATCCTTATTTAAACATGTTTAAAACATGAAAATGAAAAGGTAAGCCTGCATCCTTCTTAGTCACTCCAAAATGAAGCTTTTCGGAAGGTATTTGAAATTTCCATGTTTGAAACCCAAAACGACTTCTCTTCGTGATTGACTTCATAAGGCAAAGTTCAGGCTTAGGGGTAGATACATGATTTTTCTGGTTTGAATATGACTAGACCTTGTTTATCAACTTGAGTGCTTACTATATGACATAAGAAGGCTATGTGCTTTGGTTTTTCTTTTTTTTTGAAATTTTATGCCCATTTGAATCTTGGTCAAATCCTAGGTACGGTTTGACCAAGATTTGAACAAGTTTAAAATATGAAAATAAAATGTAAGCCCGGTCTGGATCCTTCTTAGTCACTCTGAAATGAAGCTTTTGGGAGGTTTTGAAATTTCCATGTTTGAAACCCAAAACCACTTCTCTTCATGCTTGACTTCGTAAGATAGAGTTTAGGGTTAGGGGTAGATACGTACATGATTTTTCTAACTATTTTTATGCCCATTTGAATCTTGGTCAAATCATAGGTTTGACCAAGATTTAAACATGTTTAAAATATGAAAATTAAAAGGTAAGCCTGCATCCTTCTTAGTCACTCCAAAATGAAGTTTTTGGGAAGGTTTTTGAAATTTCCATGTTTGAAACCCAAAAACGACTTCTCTTCGTGCTTGACTTCATAAGACAAAGTTTAGGGTTAGGGGTAGATACATGATTTTTCTGGTTTGAATATGTCTAGACCTTGTTTATCAACTTGAGTGCTTATTATATGACATAAAAAGGCTATGTGCTTTGGTTTTTCATTTTTTTATACCCATTTGAATCTTGGTCAAATCCTAGGTTTGACCATGATTTGAACAAGTTTAAAACATAAAAATAAAAGGTAAGCTCGACCTGGATCCTTCTTAGTCACTCTAAAATGAAGCTTTTGGGGGGTTCTTGAAATTTCCATGTTTGAAACCCAAAACCACGTCTCTTCATGCTTGACTTCATAAGACAGAGTTTAGGGTTAGGGTAGATACATGATTTTATGCGGTTTGAATATGTCTTGACCTTGTTTATCAACTTGAATGCTTAATATATGACATAAGAATACTATGTGCTTTGGTTTTCATTTTTTGATTTTTTCTGAATTTTTATGCCCATTTGATCTTGGTCAAATCCTAGGTTTAACCAAGGTTTAAACAAGTTTAAAACATGAAAATGAAAAGGTAAGCCTGCATCCTTCTTAGTCACTCCAAAATGAGGCTTTTGGGAAGGTTTTTGTAATTTCCATGTTTGAAACCCAAAACGACTTCTCTTCGTGCTTGACTTCATAAGACAAAGTTTAGGGTTAGGGGTAGATACAAGATTTTTCTGGTTTGAATATCTCTAGACCTTGTTTACCAACTTGAGTGCTTACTATATATGACATAAGAAGGCTATGTGCTTTGGTTTTTCAGTTTTTTTGAATTTTTATACCCATTTGAATCTTGGTCAAATCCTAGGTACGGTTTGACCAAAATTTGAACATGTTTAAAACATGAAAATAAAAGGTAAGCATGGATCCTTCTTAGTAACTCTAAAATGAAGCTTTTGGGAGGTTTTTGAAATTTCCATGTTTGAAACCCAAAACCACTTCTCTTCATGCTTGATCGACTTCATAAGGCAGAATTTAGGGTTAGTGGGTAGATACATGATTTGTCTGGTTTGAATATGTCTTGACCTTGTTTATCAAATTGAATGCTTAATATATGACATAAGAATACTATGTGCTTTAGTTTTCATTTTTTTGATTTTTCTTGATTTTTATTGCCCATTTGATCTTGGTCAAATCCTAGGTTTAACCAAGATTTAAACAAGTTTAAGACATGAAAATGAAAAGGTAAGCCTGCATCCTTCTTAGTCACTCCAAAATGAAGCTTTTCGGAAGGTTTTTGAAATTTCCATGTTTGAAACCCAAAACCACTTCTCTTCATGCTTTACTTCACAAGACAGAGTTTAGGGTTAGGGGTAATATACGTGATTTGTCTAGTTTGAATATGTCTAGACCTTGTTTTATCAACTTGAATTCTTACTATATGACATAAAAAAAACTATGTGGTTTGGTTTGATAGTTCATTGTTCATAATTCATAGTTGATCATACATACGGATCATACATACAGAATTGCGCGATCCTTATCGCGACTTCTAACCCTATCTAGTCGTCGAGGAAGATGATGAGTCGCGTTCTCCTCCGCATCCCGCGCCTCCTTCTCCTTCACGGCGGCGATGGCCGCACGCCTTGTCTTCTTCCTCCGCCCTCTTCTTGTCGGCATCGTCCTTGAGGGACGCGGCTAGCGCCTTCAAGAAGAGGGGTCTTCCCCTTCCTCCGCCTCCTCCGCCTCTCGCCGGTGGCGGCGCGAATCCGCCGCTGGTGCTCGCCTCCCCACGCCGCCTTCGGACCGGCCGGTTCCTCTCGATCGGCGCACCATTTGTTGAAGACGGGGCCGCTCATCGGTTTGAGCGGCGGATCCGCCTTGTACCAGAGCCCGCCGGGGCGGGCTCCGCGGAGCTGACGACGGCATGTCACAGGGAGCCTCTGTGCACCGCGCGCCAGCGCCGACTCCGGCGGCGGACTGCTTGCACCTTTGGAGCCGCCACGCCTCCTCGAGCGTGTCCGGCGCGCGGGATACGCTTCGATCCGCTCGCGGGCGACGCGGAACTGGTACGGCGTGAATACATGGCGAGCGGCGAAGAATCACCACCACTGCAATCAAGGCCAAGCACGCAGCATATGGCCTCTTCCTTACGTCTTTTGACTGGTTTGTTGCCGGTCAACGCCCACTGCTGCTGGCCCTGATGCTCCTGGTCCTGTTTAAAGTTCAGCATTAAACTCTACTATACAAGCGTAATCGTGGTCTTGTGATGTACAGTACTAGTACTCTTTTGTAGCATTTGTGATGTAGTAGTACTATACTTTTTTTGAACTGATATAGTACTATCTAAGAAAAGTACTCCCTCCGATTCACATTCTTTTAGCACCAAGAAATATGGATCGGAGCGAGGGAGTAAATTGGCATCTCGTGCATGAAGCTTGGCAGATTGATCGGGTTGGCTAGAACGGCTAAACAATGCTGCTCATTAGGCAAATGCATGCCATGTACGATAGTATACATCTAGTAAAGAAGTCTATACTGACATAAAAAAAGACTACATTGGGGATGAGAGTCAATTGGGGCATCTACAATACATAAAATCTTGCTCGTAGTTGATTTTGGCTAAGAGGGTTTTGTGCCCATACTTATCTTGGTCAAATCCTAGGTTTGACAATGATTTAAACAAGTTTAAAATATGAAAATGAAAAGGTAAGCATGGATACTTCTTAGTCACTCTAAAATGAAGCTTTTGGGAGGGTTTTTGATATTTCCATGTTTGAAACCAAGAACCACTTCTCTTCATGCTTGGCTTCATAAGATAAAGTTTAGGGGTTAGGGGGTAGATACATGATTTGTTTGGTTTGAATATGTCTAGACCTTGTTTATCAGCTTGAATGCTTACTATATGACATAAGAAGACTATGTACTTTGGTTTTTCATTTTTTTGTTTTTTTAATTTTATGCCCATTTGAATCTTGGTCAAATACACTAGCTATGACCAAGATGTAAACAAGTTTAAAACATGAAAATGAAAAGGTAAGCATGGATCCTTCTTAGTCACTCTAAAATTAAGCTTTTGGGTTGTTCTTGAAATTTACAAGTTTGAAACCCAAAACCACTTCTCTTCATGCTTGACTACATAAGACATAGTTTAGGGTTAGGGGTAGATAAATGATTTTCTTGTTTGAATATATCTAGACCTTGTTTGTCAACTTTAATGCTAACTATATGACATAAGAAAACTATGTGCTTTGGTTTTTAATTTTTCTGATTTTTTTATTTTGATGCACATTTGAATCTTTGTCAAATCCTAGGTTTGACCAAGATTTAAACAAGTATAAAACATGAAAATGAAAAGGGGAAGCCTGTATCCTTCTTAGTCACTCTAAAATGAAGTTTTTGGGATGTTCTTGAAATTTTCATGTTTGAAACCCAAAACCACTTCTCTTCATGCTTGACTTCATAAGATATAGTTTAGGGGCTAGGGGATAGATACATGATTTGCCTAGGTTTGAATATGCATGTCCAAACCTTGTTTATCAACTTGAATGCTTAGTATATGACATAAGAAGACTATATGCTTTTGTTTTTCATTTTTCTGGTTATTTTTAAATTTTATGCCCATTTGAATCTTTTGGTCAAATCCTTGGTTTAATTTGACACAGATTTAAACAAGTTTAAAATATGAAAATGAAAAGGTGGTAAGCAGGCATGGATCCTTCTTATATATATTAGTCACTCTAAAATGAAGCTTTTGGGAGGTTTTTGAAATTTCCATGTTTGAAACCCAAAACCACTTCTCTTCATGTTGTTGACTTCATAAGATAGAGTTTAGGGGTTAGGGGTATAGATACATGATTTGTCTTGTTTGAATATGTGTCTAGACCTTGTTTATCAACTTTAATGCTTACTATATGACATAAGAACACTATGTGCTTTAATTTGGTTTTTAATTTTTTTTGAATTTTGATGCACATTTTGAATCTTGGTCAAATCCTAGGTTTGACCGAGATTTGAACAAGTTTAAAACAAGAAAATAAAAGGTAAGCCCTTGGTGGATCCTTCTTAGTCACTCTATAATGAAGCTTTTAGGGGGTTGTTGAAAATGTAAGCATGTATCCTTCTTAGTACGTCACACCACAATGAAGCTTTTGGGAGGGTTTTTGAAATGTCCATGTTTGAAACCCAAAACGACTTCTCTTCGTGCTTGACTTCATAATTAAGACAAAGTTTAGGGTTAGGGGTAGATACATGATTTTTCTGGTTTGAATATGTCTAGACTTTGTTTATCAACTTGAGTGCTTACTATATGGCATATATAAGAAGCTAGGCTATGTGCTTTGGTTTTTCATTTTTTTTGAATTTTTATGCCCATTTGAATCTTGGTCAAATCCTGATGTAAATGCGGTTTGACCAAGATTTGAACATGTTTAAAACATGAAAATAAAAGGTAAGCATGGATCCTTCTTAGTCACTCTAAAATGAAGCTTTTGGGAGGTTTTTGAAATTTCCATGTTTGAAACCCAAAACCACTTCTCTTCATGCTTGGCTTCGTAAGATAGAGTTTAGGGTTTGGGGTAGATACGTACATGATTTTTCTAAGTATTTTTACG
Source organism: Lolium perenne (assembly GCF_019359855.2). NCBI lineage: Eukaryota > Viridiplantae > Streptophyta > Magnoliopsida > Poales > Poaceae > Lolium > Lolium perenne. The sequence continues at coordinate 30,868,807 of NC_067250.2, forward strand.
CCCATTTGAATCTTCGTCAAATCCTAAGTTTGACCAAGATTTGAACAGGTTTAAAACATGAAAATGAAAAGGGTAAGCCTGGATCCTTGTTTAGGGTTAGGGGGTAGATACATGATTTTTGTGGTTTGAATATGCCAGACCTTGTTTATCACCTTGAATGCTTACTATATGACATAGGAAGACGGTGTGCTTTTGTTTTTTGTTTTTTTTTTTTATTTTTTTTGAATTTTTATGCCCATTTGAATCTTGGTCAAGTCATAGGTTTGACCAAGATTTAAACATGTTTAAAACATGAAAATGAAAAAGTAAGCCTGGATCCTTCTTAGTCACTCCAAAATGTACCAATTGATAAATGAGTTAACTTGGCTTCATGGAAAAAATAATGTCATGTAAATGATTTAACTTGGCTTTCGTACCCTTGAATCCATAGGAAACTTTGTATAAATGTAGTAGTATAATAATCAACCGAGTTTTTACATCAACAGGTCTATCACTTACGTGTGGTGTCCATCCGTGAGGTCCCACACTTCAGTGAGCACAAGTCACGTGCAATAGGTACGCAAACTCCCAGCCATTTTCTTTGTCAAGAGAAGACGCATCAGGATGCGTATCGGAAATATGTGGGTCCTTCTGGATCCTTCGGTTGTCCCTCTCACAAAAAAAAAACAAATCTCTCTCATTCTCGGCCTCGCTCGACTCGCTCGCTCGCTCGCTCGCTCCTGCTCCGACAAACCCGCACAAAAGTCAACATCATCACACGAAAAAGGGGAGACACCATAATTCTCTCCCTTCTTCTCTCCTTCCGAGTGATCCCTCTTCCTCCGAGTTTCACTCGACGGGCAAACACACATGTGCTGCATAGTAATAATAAAAAAGTAGAAAAATCGACCTACGAATCTATGATTAAATATGTTAAACTAGGGTTTTGCCCACTACTACAGATCAAGTTCAAAAATATCCAACTACTACTTCGATTTTGGGCTACTAATATAAAACTAAAATAAGTTGAACTAGTATTCCTCTAAAAAATCATTTTGGTATGCATTGTTTGATACTTTTCATAGCTATAGTGCATCACAAATTTATGATTTCATGCTTTGCTTTGCCAATTTCGATTTTTTCTAACCACCTTCTCTTTGATTTCAAATTTAGGTCAAACTATCGATGCCTACTATGTGTTCTACTTGAATTGGATGCAGCGTGCGCACATGTTTTGCCATTGTTTTGGGCTTCCACACATCTTTGGGGCATCCAAGTATTTAAGTTACCTTGTTTTTTTGAATTGTAATTCATACCCTTCCTCCCAATTTTTATACCCATTTGAATCTTGGTCAAATCCTAAGTTTGACCAAGATTTGAACAAGTTTAAAACATGAAAATGAAAAGGTAAGCCTGAATCCTTCTTAGTCACTCTAAAATGAGAAGCTTTTGGGAGTTTTTGAAATTTCCATGTTTGAAACCCAAAACCACTTCTCTTCATGCTTGACTTCATAAGACAGGAGTTAATTTAGGGTTAGGGGTAGATACATGATTTGTCTAGTTTGTTGTTTAGACCTTGTTTATCAACTTGAATGCTTACTATATGACATAATAGTACTATGTGCTTTGGTTTTCATTTTTTTGATTTTTTCTGAATTTTTATGCCCATTTGATCTTGGTCAAATCCTAGGCTTAACCAATATTTAAACAAGTTTAAAAACATGAAAATGAAAAGGTAAGCCTGTATCCTTCTTAATTAGTCACTCCAAAATGAAGCTTTTGGGAAGGTTTTTGAAATTTCCATGTTTGAAATCCAAAACGACTTCTCTTCGTGCTTGACTTCATAAGACAAAGTTTAGGGCTAGGGGTAGAAACATGATTTTTCTGGTTTGAATATGTCTAGACCTTGTTTATGAACTTGAGTGCTTACGTACTATATGACATAAGAAGGCTATATGCTTTGGTTTTTCATTTTTTTGAAATTTTATGCCCATTTTTGAATCTTGATCAAATCCTAGGTACGGTTTGACCAAGATTTGAACAATTTTAAAACATGAAAATAAAAGGTAAGCCCGACCTGGATCCTTTAGTCACTCTAAAATGAAGCTTTTGGGGGGTTCTTGAAATTTCCAAGTTTGAAACCCAAAACCACTTCTCTTCATGCTTGACTACATAAGACAGAGTTTAGGGTTAGGGGTAGATACATGATTTTTCTTGTTTGAATATATCTAGACCTTGTTTATATCAACTTTAATGCTAACTATATGACATAAGAAAACTATGTGCTTTGGTTTTTAATTTTTCTGATTTTTTATTTTGATGCACATTTGAATCTTTGTCAAATCCTAGGTTTGACCAAGATTTGAACATGTTTAAAACATGAAAATAAAAGGTAAGCATGGATCCTTCTTAGTCACTCTAAAATGAAGCTTTTGGGAGGTTTTTGAAATTTCCATGTTTGAAACCCAAAACCACTTCTCTTCATGCTTGGCTTCGTAAGATAGAGTTTAGGGTTTGGGGTAGATACGTACATGATTTTTCTAAGTATTTTTACGCCCATTTGAATCTTCGTCAAATCCTAAGTTTGACCAAGATTTGAACAAGTTTAAAATATGAAAATGAAAAGGGTAAGCCTGGATCCTTGTTTAGGGTTAGGGGGTAGATACATGATTTTTGTGGTTTGAATATGCCAGACCTTGTTTATCACCTTGAATGCTTACTATATGACATAGGAAGACGGCGTGCTTTTGTTTTTTATTTTTTTTTATTTTTTTTGAATTTTTATGCCCATTTGAATCTTGGTCAAGTCATAGGTTTGACCAAGATTTAAACATGTTTAAAACATGAAAATGAAAAAGTAACCCTGGATCCTTCTTAGTCACTCCAAAATGTACCAATTGATAAATGAGTTAACTTGGCTTCATGGAAAAAATAATGTCATGTAAATGATTTAACTTGGCTTTCGTACCCTTGAATCCATAGGAAACTTTGTATAAATGTAGTAGTATAATAATCAACCGAGTTTTTACATCAACAGGTCTGTCACTTACGTGTGGTGTCCATGCGTGAGGTCCCACACTTCAGTGAGCACAAGTCACGTGCAATAGGTACGCAAACTCCCAGCCATTTTTCTTTGTCAAGAGAAGACGCATCAGGATGCGTATTGGAAGTATGTGGGTCCTTCTGGATCCTTCGGTTGTCCCTCTCACAAAAAAAAACAAATCTCTCTCATTCTCGGCCTCGCTCGACTCGCTCGCTCGCTCGCTCCTGCTCAATTGACAAACTCGCGACAAAAGTCAACATCATCACACGAAAAAGGGGAGACACCATAATTCTCTCCCTTCTTCTCTCCTTCCGAGTGATCCCTCTTCCTCCGAGTTTCACTCGACGGGCAAACACACATGTGCTGCATAGTAATAATAAAAAAGTAGAAAAATCGACCTACGAAACTATCATTAAATATGTTAAACTAGGGTTTTGCCCACTACTACAGATCAAGTTCAAAAATATCCAACTACTACTTCGATTTTGGGCTACTAATATAAAACTAAAATAAGTTGAACTAGTATTCCTCTAAAAAATCATTTTGGTATGCATTGTTTGATACTTTTCATAGCTATAGTGCATCACAAATTTATGATTTCATGCTTTGCTTTGCCAATTTCGATTTTTTCTAACCACCTTCTCTTTGATTTCAAATTTAGGTCAAACTATCGATGCCTACTATGTGTTCTACTTGAATTGGATGCAGCGTGCGCACATGTTTTGCCATTGTTTTGGGCTTCCACACATCTTTGGGGCATCCAAGTATTTAAGTTACCTTGTTTTTTTGAATTGTAATTCATACCCTTCCTCCCAATTTTTATACCCATTTGAATCTTGGTCAAATCCTAAGTTTGACCAAGATTTGAACAAGTTTAAAACATGAAAATGAAAAGGTAAGCCTGAATCCTTCTTAGTCACTCTAAAATGAGAAGCTTTTGGGAGTTTTTTGAAATTTCCATGTTTGAAACCCAAAACCACTTCTCTTCATGCTTGACTTCATAAGACAGAGTTAATTTAGGGTTAGGGGGTAGATACATGATTTGTCTAGTTTGTTGTTTAGACCTTGTTTATCAACTTGAATGCTTACTATATGACATAATAGTACTATGTGCTTTGGTTTTCTTTTTTTTTTTGATTTTTTCTGAATTTTTATGCCCATTTGATCTTGGTCAAATCCTAGGCTTAACCAGTATTTAAACAAGTTTAAAACATGAAAATGAAAAGGTAAGCCTGAATCCTTCTTAGTCACTCTAAAATGAGAAGCTTTTGGGAGTTTTTTGAAATTTCCATGTTTGAAATCCAAAACGACTTCTCTTCGTGCTTGACTTCATAAGACAAAGTTTAGGGCTAGGGGTAGAAACATGATTTTTCTGGTTTGAATATGTCTAGACCTTGTTTATGAACTTGAGTGCTTACGTACTATATGACATAAGAAGGCTATATGCTTTGGTTTTTCATTTTTTTTGAAATTTTATGCCCATTTTTGAATCTTGATCAAATCCTAGGTACGGTTTGACCAAGATTTGAACAATTTTAAAACATGAAAATAAAAGGTAAGCCCGACCTGGATCCTTTAGTCACTCTAAAATGAAGCTTTTGGGGGGTTCTTGAAATTTCCAAGTTTGAAACCCAAAACCACTTCTCTTCATGCTTGACTACATAAGACAGTAGTTTAGGGTTAGGGGTAGATACATGATTATTCGTGTTTGAATATAACAAGACATAGATTATATCAACTAAAATCCTAACTATATGACAAAAGAAAACAATGTCATTTGGTTTTAAATTTTTCTGATATTTTATTATGATGCACATTTGAATCTTTTACAAATCCTAGGTTTGACCAAGATTTAAACAAGTATAAAACATGAAAATGAAAAGGGAAGCCTGTATCCTTCTTAGTCACTCTAAAAATGAAGTTTTGGGATTTTTTTGAAATTTACATGTTTGAAACCCAAAACCACTTCTCTTCATGCTTGACTTCATAAGATATAGTTTAGGGGATAGGGGATAGATACATGATTTGCCTAGGTTTGAATATGCATGTCCAAACCTTGTTTATCAACTTGAATGCTTAGTATATGACATAAGAAGACTATATGCTTTTGTTTTTTATTTTTCTGGTGTTTTTTAAATTTTATGCCCATTTGAATCTTTTGGTCAAATCCTTGGTTTAATTTGACACGGATTTAAACAAGTTTAAAATATGAAAATGAAAAGGTGGTAAGCAGGCATGGATCCTTCTTATATATATTAGTCACTCTAAAATGAAGCTTTTGGGAGGTTTTTGAAATTTCCATGTTTGAAACCCAAAACCACTTCTCTTCATGTTGACTTCATAAGATAGAGTTTAGGGGTTAGGGGTATAGATACATGATTTGTCTTGTTTGAATATGTGTCTAGACCTTGTTTATCAACTTTAATGCTTACTATATGACATAAGAACACTATGTGCTTTAATTTGGTTTTTAATTTTTATAATTTTTTTTGAATTTTGATGGACATTTTGAATCTTGGTCAAATCCTAGGTTTGACCGAGATTTTAAACAAGTATAAAACATGAAAATGAAAAGGGGAAGCCTGTATCCTTCTTAGTACGTCACACCACAATGAAGCTTTTGGGAGGGTTTTTGAAATGTCCATGTTTGAAACCCAAAACGACTTCTCTTCGTGCTTGACTTCATAATTAAGACAAAGTTTAGGGTTAGGGGTAGATACATGATTTTTCTGGTTTGAATATGTCTAGAGTTTGTTTATCAACTTGAGTGCTTACTATATGGCATATATAAGAAGCTAGGCTATGTGCTTTGGTTTTTCATTTTTTTTGAAATTTTATGCCCATTTTGAATCTTGATCAAATCCTAGGTAACGGTTTGACCAAGATTTGAACAATTTTAAAACATGAAAATAAAAGGTAAGCCCGACCTGGATCCTTCTTAGTCACTCTAAAATGAAGCTTTTGGGAGGTTCTTGAAATTTCTATGTTTGAAACCCAAAACCACTTCTCTTCATGCTTGACTACATAAGACGAGTTTAGGGTTAGGGGTAGATACATGATTTTTCTTGTTTGAATATATCTAGACCTTGTTTATATCAACTTTAATGCTAACTATATGACATAAGAAAACTATGTGCTTTGGTTTTTAATTTTTCTGATTTTTTATTTTGATGCACATTTGAATCTTTGTCAAATCCTAGGTTTGACCAAAATTTAAACAAGTATAAAACATAAGAAAATGAAAAGGGGACAGCCTGTATCCTTCTTAGTCACTCTAAAATGAAGTTTTTGGGATGTTCTTGAAATTTTCATGTTTGAAAAGAACCCAAAACCACTTCTCTTCATGCCTTGACTTCATAAGATATAGTTTAGGGGATAGGGGATATGACACATACAGATTTGCCTAGGTTTGAATATGCATGTCCAAACCTTGTTTATCAACTTGAATGCTTAGTATATGACATAAGAAGACTACTATGCTTTTGCTTTTTATTTTTCCTCGGTTTTTTTAAATTTTATGCCCATTTGAATCTTTTAGGTCAAATCCTTGGTTTTAATTTGACACCGGATTTAAACAAGTTTAAAATATGAGAAATGAAAAGGTGTGTAAGCAGGCATGGATCCTTCTTATATATATTAGTCACTCTAAAATGAAGCTTTTGGGAGGTTTTTGAAATTTCCATGTTTGAAACTCCAAAACCACTTCTCTTCATGTTGTTGACTTCATAAGATAGAGTTTAGGGGTTAGGGGTATAGATACATGATTTGTCTTGTTTGAATATGTGTCTAGACCTTGTTTTATCAACTTTAATGCTTACTATATGACATACAAGAACACTATGTGCTTTAATTTGGTTTTTAATTTTTATAATTTTTTTTGAATTTTGATGCACATTTTGAATCTTGGTCAAATCCTAGGTTTGACCAAGAGATTTGAACAAGTTTAAAACAAAGAAAATAAAAGGTAAGCCCACCAAACTGGATCCTTCTTAGTCAACGCTCTATAATGAAGCTTTTTAAGGGGTTGTTGAAAATGTAAGCATGTATCCTTCTGCAAGTACGTCACACCACAATGAAGCTTTTGGGAGGGTTTTTTTAAATGTCCATGTTTGAAACCCAAAATGACTTCTCTTCGTGCTTGACTTCATAATTAAGACAAAGTTTAGGGTTAGGGGTAGATACATGATTTTTATCTGGTTTGAATATGTCTAGAGTTTGTTTATCAACTTGAGTGCTTACTATATGGCATATATAAGAGAAAGCTGAGGCTATGTGCTTTGGTTTTTCATTTTTTTTTCAATTTTTATGCCCATTTGAATCTTGAAAAGTCAAATCCTAGGTATGTACGGTTTGGACCAAGATTTGGAGAGACATGTTTAAAACATGAAAAAATAAAAAGGTAAGCATGGATCCTTCTTAGTCACTCTAAAATGAAGCTTTTGGAGAGGTTTTTGAAATTTCCATGTTTGAAACCCAAAACCACTTCTCTTCATGCTTGGCTTCGTAAGATAGAGTTTAGGGTTTGGGGTAGATACGTACATGATTTTTCTAAGTATTTTTACGCCCATTTGAAATCTTCATCAAATCCTAAGTTTGACCAAGATTTGAACAGGTTTAAAACATGAAAATGAAAAGGGTAATCCTTTGGATCCTTGTTTAGGGTAATAGGGGGTAGATACATGATTTTTTTTTGTGGTTTGAATATGCCAGGACTTTGTTTATCACCTTGAATGCTTACTATATGACATAGGAAGACGGGCGTGCTTTTGTTTTTTCTTTTTTTTTTCTTTTGATTATTTTTTTGAATTTTTATGCCCATTTGAATCTTGGTCAAGTCATAG